>NW_010305631.1:0-14070 GCF_000700745.2 Antrostomus carolinensis | reverse complement strand
GGGGGGGGGGGGGGTTAGTGGTCAGTCACACAAAATGTGTTCCCCACAGAGAGCACATGAGGATGTTACTCAAGAGCTGAAACTCCAGTGGAAGTTGCTCTGCCACCTTTATATTGGTGGAAGTAAATGCTTCCCATCACGGAAAGGGTGTATCATGGGCTGTTAACATGACTAAGGCATGTGTCCAGCTATTCATCACTTGTTTTAGTCATTAGAGGTAAAAGAAACATGGGAAAAAAAGAGGCAAAGCTTTAGCATAAAATAAGGAGATCTATTCTTCCCTCTCTATGTGCACAACTCCCATTAATAATAAAATGTTAATGGTTAATGATAGTTACGCGTTCACATCAAAGGCAGATCAGAGCCTTTCATCTCAGTTAAATCTTAGTCAAATAACTAATGGAAGTAGTTGTATAGGAAAAAAAAAATAAAATAAAATTAAGAAATTCCTTTGTAGAGCATTGAAAACTTTGCTGCCCCTAGGGAGCAGCTCCTAGAATCGAGGACACCAGCAGATCCTGTTTAAGTGGGTCTGTCCCTGCTTTCCAACAGCCTTGACTGCGTTGCATCCTAAAAAACCTATGAAACATGTTATTGGCATTGCAATAGATAATCCAACCAAAATCAAATAAAAAAATCCCTGCCAAGGCCTATGTTATGAAAATAATCATAAATCTTATGCTGTGGTAGCTGTGTGCACCAGCATTCAGCATTCTGCTCAGGCCTGTGTTGACATAAAAAAAAAAGCGGGGGGTGGGGGGGAAGTCATTTGAAGTTCTCAAGTCAACTCTGCAGCTGTTGTCTTCTTCTGTGCACTGCTGCGGTAGGTCCTGCCAAACAGTGCTGCTGGCTGGCCCCTCGCTTTGGCGCACGGACACAGATCTGGAACAACTCCCTTGGTTCCATGAGGCAGAGAAGGGTAAGCCCAGTCCACAGCTCTCATTAGCTGATACTAGAGTCAGGTCTTGTTTCTGACACGTTTTGTACTTCCTGCAAAGGCTAAGTGGCCCATTGAAACCCCTGCTTCTGGGTAATGCAATGGTTTCTGTTAGGGCATTGCTTTTGGTGGTGCTGTGCAAGGAGCATGGAGGTGGAAATGTGCAGCATGAAGCAGCAGCCCAACTGGGTTGATGTTCTAGACTCTTGCACGATGGCTCCACATTGCTCATCCCTGATACATCAGCCTTGCAACTTTGGAAAAGCTGTCTTCATGGGTGACAGGACTCCAGGCCAGCTGAGAAGGGGCTTGGAGGCTGTTCCTACAAGAAAGAGCTGCTTGCTCCTAACAACTCTGATAGTACCTACATAATTTCTGCTTTTTCAGTTTCACTTTGACTTGCATGGTCCCCAGTCCAAGAGAAGCTCCTGAGCCTTTGCACAAGTATTGATTCCAGGAAGAAAGTTTGTTTGGTGTTTTGGTAGACATGTGGAGCTTGCTGGAGCACTCACCACCATGGGTCACTGATACGTGTGCAAAGCTGGAGCAGATGGGGTTTCACTGGAGATGCTGAGGCTCAACCCATGAGGAAATGCTTCCTGCAAATAGTTTTCAGTATAACTATCCTTCACATGTGTTACATATTTTTGCTCTTGTGCAGAAGAAAGCAGTAGCAGGAAACACTTTGCTGTTTCTTATCACATTAATCATGAGTAACAGAACATGCAAAAGTGTCATGTGGGTCACAGGAGAGAGGGGTCATGAAGGAACTGATTTCTACTCCAGTCTTTCACTGCATCAGCTGTCCTGGTCACCTGCTTTGTGTTTCCTTTTCACTGTTCTTTAGATAGTAATGGGATAAGTAATCTGAAAATTATACTGGTGTGGACAATGTCTTAGTGTCCAGGGAGGCAGCGGTTTGGTACTTTGGCATGAATTTATCTATGTCTCATGGATCCCTGCCATTTGCAAACCCTGTCTCCTTTAGATCTGTGACTTCCACCAAAAAGACCTTGAAAGTAGAGGACAGTAATATATTTTAGAACTTTAGAGATCAGAAAGTTTTTTTATACATAGATGTGCACCATAGAAGTGCCTATAAATAGATATTAAAACTTGCAATTTATAGCCTATCATTTTGTGGCCTTTCAAGGCTAGAAATAAAGCCATATTCCACTGGGAAAATGAGATTTGTAGTTTTCCATGGCTTAAAGCTTCTGTTACTAACCCTGATGGGCTGCAAGATATTGGACAAGATATCTGTCACTGGTCTGGAGTATATATAATATATATGAGTGTGTATATAAATTAGGAGAAAATTATGAACTTTCTACCAGTAAATGAACAAGTTAAGAGATTGTAAGATAACTTGGTGGTGCCTGGGGGAGATATTCCCAGTAAAAGTAATTTTTTTTCTTCGGTAATGATAACTCAACAAAGGCAATTAATCCACTCTCCCCAGCAAACGAAGTCAATGGCATGGTAACCTCCTAATAGTGCTCTGAGGTAAAATGAGCTCCATTAATGCACTTCTGAGATCATTTTGAAGCTGCCATAAGTCCTGTGGCAGCGGTGAAAGGGACCTGACCGGAGGTTCTGGCTGTGAGGTTTGCTTCCTCTGGTTTTGCTGGAGCACAGCATGGGACGTGCTCGCTGTCACGCCCAAGGAATAGCCAGCATGACTGCGAAGAAAAAGAGTAATTAACAAAATGAGGGACAAATAAGCAAGGGACTCAGTTTCATCCTAATACTTGTTTCTAAATTATTTGTCTCTGAGTGTTTCACAGAGCTGAGTGATGTGTTATACTGATATTATTCCGTGCAAATCTGTTCAAGGTGGATAAGTGCCCTCCGTGATGGCAGGGACCTTGGCTCGTGCTGATTGCAGGGGAAGGTGTGCTGGGCCATGTCACTTGAATCAGACGCTTAAAATCAGATGTCTCACTCGCTGTCCTCAGGCTTCCTCCCTTCCTTGCCTATGATTTTTATGTGGAAGTCTCTAGGATCTTTAGATGTAGTTTCCCTTGTGGAAGATTGAATTTTGAAAGCATGTATGAACAAGACATAGCTCAGTTGCTAGGAATTTAAGTAAATAATTTAAATAACTTATTCAATATATTAAAAAATTAAATGCCTAGCAAAAGTGTCGCTCTTTTAACATTAAAGAGCATTAAAGCATTTTTAGCATTAACTAAAACAATTTGTATGTGTAAATTATAATCAGTCATACAGGTATGTGTCTGCTGCAAAAGCCTGAATTCGAATCTTTGAGCTGTTTCTATGCCTCCAAATTAATTTTTTAAATGTATTATTTTCTCACCATCTAAGACTAGCAAGAACTTTTAATCTGAAGTGGTTTAAAATATAACTGCTCTGTCCCAAACCAGTATTGTAAATGAGATTCTGTCTTTAGCTAAAGCATAGTTTCTGGTCTGAGGATTTATTTTGGTGAGATGGTAGTTGCACAAGTGTTAAGTTCACTGTAACTTTGTAAGAAGTGATAGTTTTTTTTTTAAAAAAATGTTACTGCTAATTAAAAAAGGCCTGTGGAGAGATGTGCGCATTTGAACTGTAGAATAAATGAAAATTACTATGTTGTGGTTGGGACACACAACAGAGATGTGAAATTGCAGAAGAAACCAGAAACATTTTTGATATAATTAATGTTGAAATGCAACATCCATTATAATCTTCCTTCCCAGAACTTACAGCTTTCCATAAACAAAACCTCCTCTCGGGCATACTGCATTTATTATATTTGGTCTCAATACAGAATTGAATTTTTTGTAGGGAAATTTCAGTGAAATCCATTCAACCAAATAACTTCAAGACAATCCACATGACTTCCACAGGTTAAGGTTCTCTAGTTGGAAAAGAGACAAAGAAGGGAGGAACTAGAGATAGATTTAAAAATCATAGGATAAGGTGGAGAAGGTGACTAGGAGATGGTTATTTGCTGTTCTTCCAAAGAAGGGACAGGAGGGGAAACGTAGTGAAACTTTGAAGCAATGTATTTCATAGAATCATTAAGGTTGGAAAAGACTTCCAGGACCATCAAGTCCAATCGTTGACCCAACACCACCATACTCACTAAACCATGTCCTGAAGTGCCATGTCTACATATTTTTTGAACGCCTCCAGGGATGGTGATTCAACCAATTCCCTGGACAGCATGTTACAATGCAAGACTAGTCTTTCAGTAAAGACATTTTTCCTACTATCCAATCTAAACCTCTCCTGGTGCAGTTTAAGGCTATTTCCTCTACACTTATCGTTTGAGACAAATTATAGAATTTGGTCATGCATACTCAAACTGTGGAGGTTGGAAGCTGTTTTGGAGCCATGCTGGGTCTCCTGGCCTTTGGAAGTGGCAGTGGTGGAGGGCTGTGACTTGTGTGCTGGCGAGGGCTCATGTTTCTTGCCCTGTGGAGCTGCTGCCCTACAATGAGCAGCTTCAGCTGAATGCTGGGAGCAGGCACAATGGGGTCTTACTGTTCTGCAGCTCTGGAAAATGGGAAAACAGGCCCCTGTGAATTATGAACTGATCCCCAAATTAGTGTCTGCTGGTTTAGGATTGTTCTGTAGCAGAGATTTTGTGACTGAGCTTGAGGGGAAATCCCTGACCCTTGAATAATGAACACTCTCTAGGAAGCGAAGTGTTCTGCTGGAAATACAACACAGCAGAGAAGAGACGATCTTGGCGGTTCCTGGAGTGTGTTGAAGACACCTTCCTGACACAGCTGGTGAGGGAACCGACCGGGGAAGGTGCCCCACTGGACCTGTTATTCACTAACAGAGAAGGACTGGTGGGTGAAGTGGTAGCTGGAAGCCACCTCGGGTGCAGTGATCACCTGCTGGAAAGCAGCCCTGTAGAGAAGAACCTGGGAGTACTGGTGAATGCCCAGTTGACCCTGAGCCAACAGTGTGCCCTTGTGGCCAAAAAGGCCAATGGTCTCCTGGGGTGCATTAAGAAAAGTGTGACCAGCAGGTCCAGGGAGGTTCTCCTCCCCTTCTACACTGCCCTGGCGAGGCTGCATCTGGAATATTGTGTCCAGTTCTGGGCTGCCCAGTTCAAGAGAGATAGGGAACTTCTGGAGAGAGTCCAGCAAAGGGCTACAAAGATGATTAAGGGGCTGGACCATCTTTCATATGAGGAAAGACTGAGAGAGCTGGGTCTGTTTAGCCTGGAAAAGACTGAGAGGGGACCTTATTAATGTTTATAAACATCTAAAGGGTGGGTGTCAAGAGGATGAGGCCAGACTCTTTTCAGTATTGGCCAGTGATAGGACAAGGGGCAATGGGCACAAGCTGGAACACAGGAGGTCTGCTGAAACATGAGGAAAAACTTCTTTACTGTGAGGGTGACAGAGCCCTGGGACAGGCTGCCCAGAGAGGTTGTGGAGTCTCCTTCTCTGGCGCCTGGATACAGTCCTATGCAACTTACTCTAGGTGAACTTGCTTTGATGGGGGGGGTTGGACTCAATTTCCAGAGATCCCTTATAACCCCGACCATTCTGTGATTCTGTGTTTCTGTGTTAGATGTGAGGACAACAACAATAAAAAGGACTTTTTTTTAATAACCTCCATTAAGCCTGGGAGAGGAAGCGAAGAAGTCTCCCAGAGGAACTTTTGAGTCAGACATTTGTCAGCACTGGCAAGGACAGATGGACTCTTTTTTCAGGAACATGTCTGTAGTTGAGTTTTTCCCAGACCCACGTTTCCACTCTGCTCTTTGTCACACGACGATCGTTGGGAGCCAGGCCAGTGCGGCTGTGCTTTTTGCTCAGCAACGCTGCATGAAGGAACAGCTCATGTACGACAGAGGCACCACGCTTATGTTCCCTGATTGGATCAAAGTGCCCTGATCTGCAAGAGATCTGTGAGGGAGGGTTTTTAATTGAAATATTAAATTAAAAACTTTGCAAATTATGGGCACATTTTCAGTTTCTGACCTCTTAGGTTAGGGTGCTTGGTCTGGGACTGCCTCATTAACTGCAGTAGCTCAGCCTCCAGGATCTCCTTACTGTTTGATGAGGCAGATATCACATCTTGTCTGTAATTTGGGAGATACATATATCATTTTTTCATCTGAGAGCTGAGGTCCTTAGTGTTAAACTGCATCTGAATTTCACTGTAATGCGGTAGCTCAGCAAAGTCACAGGACTCTGCTCACTGGATAGTTGGTATGTCGTGGCTTCAGAAACTTTATTTATGAAGCTGGACACTATGAGCTAAAGTAGACACTGATAAAGGGACATATTTGTTGTTTGGAAACTTCCTAGCAAAATTTTCAAATTAAAACATTTGTCTATATATGATGAAGACTGACAGTTTTATCTCATTTGGATGGTAATAGTCGCTCTTCCTCTTCATAATTTGCATGGAAATGCTGACAGCGATGTGTTAACAGTTTCTGTTACTTTTTTTTCCCTGAAGCTGGAATTCTTCTGTCAAAGAGAATTTGGTTTAGAGAACTTCATCCTCACACACTATGAGTGGAGTTCATTTCCTCACTTACAGATGTATTTCTGTGTGTACATATACATATTCTTCAACAGAGAAACAGACACTTGGTTATTGGGGTGGGGTTTTTGTATGATTCTCACATCTTGGAAAGAAAATAAAGAACTAAAGAGATGGAATATACTTGTTAACTGGCAGAACAGTATCTAAAAACCTTCCATAGTCATGTCTTTTCAAAACTGCTGGGAAAAAAAATACTGAAAGCAGAGAATGAAAAATGAATCTCTGAAATTGCAGCAGTACCAGTAGTGAGTGAAACAGGGCTGGGAGACAGAGCCTCTTACAGTTCACTGAGAAGGTCTTTGTACTGAAGAATACAACTCACAAGTCCAAGGAAATGTCTTAGATGTATGAAGGAAAAAAAAAGCCCCACATATATTTCTTGATGTTGTGAGAGAAGCTGCTTCTGAGGAGGGGAAAACCTGCAGGACTGACTGTGAAGAGGAAAACAGAAAATGGACCTGAGTCTCCCAGAGAGACAGTCCTGCCTGGAGGGGGAGCAGAAAAGGACTTGGTCCAGCTGAATGAATACAAAAAAGCAAAATGAGATTCAGGACTATACTGTGGCTGTAGGGACACAGGACCAGGCTCAGGTGCCTCCTCTGCCTGAGCCATTAACATTAGAGATTGTTCAACATCACAGCTTAAGAGGTTCATTCCCAGCAGCTGGTGGTCTTTTGGAGGGTAGCAGCACCAGTTGCGCCCATCCACGACACTGTCAAAGTGCTTCATCATTTTCAGATGTCTCCAGATCTCACTGGTCCCTTTGAATGCAAATCACCATTCTGCAGGGCATGTGGCTCGAGGTGCCAAGGATGGGGTACTGCAATGACAAGGTGCACACGTGCCTATGCACTCATGTATACTAGACCCGTGTTCAACCTTCTATCCATATGAAGAGCAGGCCTGCTCTCAACTTTTCTTATTGAACCATTCTTGGTTTTTATAAAGCATAATATTTGTGTATTTGTTTTTAAATTAATACCCCCTCTACCCCCAAATAAAACTCAAAGCTGAATAAGGACCAATTAGAAATACATGAAATGTAAATAAAAGAAGGTCCACTGCAAGCAGCCAAGCAGAGGATATCTCTTGTTGGTCAGGAAGCAAAGAAGGAGCATGTGACTATTGGATTCATTTGATTTGTGAAGGCAAAGGAAGTAACTTTAAAAACACTTTCCCAATTTTTAGATAAGTTTTTTCCATCATCATTATTTCCCCAGTGTTTTTGAAACTGGGGTTCTGCTTCTGATTCAATTGTGTGTTGTGGTTTAACCCCAACCAGCAACAAAGGACCACACAGCCACTCTCTCGCTCCCCCCGGTGGGATGGAGGAGAGAATCAGAAGGGTAAAAGTGAGAAAACTCACGAGTTGAGATAAAGATAGTTTAATAGATAAAGCAAAAGCCGCATGTGGAAGCAAAGCAAAACAAGGAATTCATTCACTGCTTCCCATCGGCAGGAAGGTGTTCAGCCACCTCCAGGACAACGGGGCATAATGGTTACTTGGGAAGACAAACATTGTCACTCTGAACATTCCCCTCCTTCCTTTTTCTTCCTCCAGCTTTATGTGCTGAGCATGACATCATATGGTATGGGATTTCCCTTTGGTCAGCTGGGGTCAGCTGTCCCAGCTGTGTCCCCTCTCAACTTCATGCACACCCTCAGCTTCCTCACTGGTGGGGTGGGGTGAGAATCAGAAAAGGCCTTGATGCTGTGGAAGCACCACTCAGCAATAACAGAAACAACTCTGCATTATCAACTGTTTCAAACACAAATCCAAAACATAGCCTCCTATTAGCAACTATGAATAGAATTAAGTCTATCCCAGTAAAACCAGCACACTGTGATACACTGTTTTGCCCCAGAATATTTCCTTGCAGTTAGTTCCATGGCAGTAAATCTTTCACTTCATTCACTCAGAATGTGTTTCACAGTGAAAGTCCCAAGCATGTCCAAAACCCATTACTAGTAAAATTCTGAATTTGTTTAAATATTTCTTTCTGTTCTTTCCTGTTTGTTGCCTATAAGAGAGAATAACAACAAAATTGGCAAACTTAAACTTCCCAAACAAATTAAAAACAAATTTTCACTTTGTACTAAGAGCTGAAGACATATAAATTTACATGTTCCAATCAACCTATTTATACTTTGCAGATATACTAAAGAGTAATTAAGACCTGATGTTAGCTGAGAAACTTAATAATTTAAATTATTAACACATCTGTTTAGATGCATAATTTATATATAAATGGAAAAAGTAATTTAGTAATGCAGTTTAAATTTTAACTACAGTGTGTGTGTATATGCTTTGTTGTTATCCATTTTAAAAAAGGAGCTTTGATAACTATGATTAATCCATGGCCCTGCATTAAAGCTTTTTTTTCCAATCTCATGTTTTTGTAAACAGTTAATAAATGATATGAATCTCAAGAGCCAGAGAATCACACAAGGCGCAATATAACCTCACCATCCCAGAGAGACAGATTAGGATTTATAAACTCTGCAAGGATAAGAGTGAAGGGAATAAATATTGAATGTATGAGGGGCATGCCAAAATAGAGCTGAAGGTGTAAAGTCTGCAACATATAAATCAAGTTTGTCTCTTGGTGGATAAATCCCATTGCAAGAACCCCCGAACACTGGGTGTTCTAACAATCTTTGCTGCAATATCATTTGTAAATAGGTGATGGGCAACAGGATGGAAATGGTGCCAGACCAAGCTGTGGCTCCTGTAGTAGGAAAGGAAGACTTTGAAAGAAAAAATAAATTAAATCACTGGTTGAATGAAAAGTACAATAACAGCACTGATAGAAAAGGTAGTGCTTGGAGCACATGTCAATTTGCAACTGAATTCCTGAAATTTTCAAAGAGTTTCAGGATCCTAAACAGCCAAGAACTGGATTGTAAAGTGTGTGTTGGCAATTTCATTGCTACATGGCAGACCTCTGTAGCTAGCTGAAGTATCTAACAAGTTAGCATCTCCTGTATGTAGACGTATGGCTGGAGTCTCCCTCAGTAGGAACTGGCATTAAGTTAAATGAGGATGAGGTTAGGGCTAGTGGACGACTTATATTTGGGATGAGTATGGGATCATGTAAGGGTGGAATTGGGGTTACTCAGAGTTGTAGGAGGCAGCAGTGACTCATCAAGATAAGAGCAGAGGTGCAATGGCCCAGGGCTTTCAGCTCAAGCAGGCAGAGTTTAGCCAGCAGCTGAATTCGAAGCTATGCCTAATGCCATACTGAGGTTAGCTTAAACTATGGCAAGTTACTGTGCAGGTTTAGGATAAAGAAGAAAAAGAGATTATAGGAACATTTGTTATGGAAAGAGGCAAGGTCTGAGAGGGGAGTGAATGGCGGTGAATGAACCTAGTATGAAAGGCAATGGAGCAGCCAGCTCTGCAGGAGGATGACTGCTAAACAGTGTAGATTTTTAAAGACAAACCAGAAGAAAAAGTAGTGAGAAACTCAGTTTTAAGAAGTGATGCATCTGACTTATCAGCTGCCACACTGCTTCCCATGCAACAGGTACAGAAATAGCAGAGTACAGGGAGAGGCTTTATGTGCCACGTGTAAACATTTGTATAAACCATAAATATTTTAATTTAACATCGTGATTTCCTATAAGTCAATAATGAGATTAAATAAATATTTTAAAAAATAAATAATGGGCTTTGAAATGAGGTATTTTCATTAGTAAATGCCAATCCTGATGTAGAGATAAGAGAATGGTTAAATATTTCCTAGTGCCCAGTGTTTTGGGAAATACCTGTGGGAAATACCCAGTGTAGTCAAGTGTGTGGTCAGTGGGGCCGTGGCGGTCGTGGCTGGGGGCCTCTCAGGAGCGGCTGAAGTGGAGTTGCAGCAGGGACAGTGCCAGGGCTGTGCCAGGGCTTTCGGTGCCTGTGGCAATGTGCTTTGTCTTCATCCTTGGCAAGTTTGGAAAGCTTACGGTAAAGTTTGGAGTGATGTCAGTTGTAAATCAGATTATATCCACAGAGCTATATCCTTAAGGAAACACTCTTGTTCCTGTGATGAAGAGGCAAAGGGGATTATTCCTTCTGATGCGGGCTTGCTATTAGAAGAGCAGCTGAAGATGGTAATTTTTTAATCCCCTTTTTAGAAAACCTCAGAGAGAGCAGACCTTTTTTTTTGTTTTGTGGTTTGGGTTGGTTTTGTTATATCAAAGAGATTATCTTGAGCAACGCAGATGTACTTTAAATAGATTCTCTGCAATACTGCAAAGTTTGGGGATTCAGAAACTGCCAGATTCCAAAAATTGCATACAAAATATAGGATTTATAGGATTGGTTGTTAATTGGTTGTCTTCAAGAACTGGGTGTTCTGCCTTGTAGGCTGAAAATCAGCAAAGGCACGCTATGATTATATCTAGAAAACCACACATGGAGATTTAAAATCTTTAATCATTTTTAACTTTGTCAATAAAGGCCTCCAACCCATGCTAAGGAACAACTCTGATTTCAAGCTAAAACATTCTTTTCATAAAAAGATTTTATTCTAATAGGAATAGCATATTTTATTGAAAATAATAATTTTAAAAGTAGACTTCAATAAATATCTTTAAAAATGGAAGCTGTTAGTTTTCCCATTTACAGTCTGCATATTTTAATGCTCATTGAGCTCATACTTTCTAATCTTTTTCTGATATACTTGAATAATCTGTTGCAACAAAGCTAATACAGGTACCTGACTCATTCTTTACTCTTATTTTTAGGCATTTAAGGGAATGAATCTTAAAAAATGCCAATTACCCAGAACTTCTATTGCCTTATAGGACTAACACCAAATGTCTAAAAAAACATTTCCATTATTGAAATTGCCAAAAGTATGCAGAGCCCTTATATAGGGGATTTTCTGGAGTTCACAAATGACATCCTATGGTCCATTCCTGTTAGTGGGAAGTTAAAATCTACAGGCCATTTCCCCATCCTCTCCTGCTCAAAAAAATATGTTTCTTTTTTTTCCTTCTAAACAATTGTTGTGTATAACCCAGTGTAATAGAAATCCATTGCTGGGTGTGTACACAGCTAAAAATACTTTGTTTGACAACTGTAGTGTACTACGGAAAGTAAAATGATAAAAAATTAAATGACCCTTGATAAAAAATTAAATAAAGCATGGAAATAAAAATGGACAGGATCACACTTGGGATGAAATTAATAGTTTTAAAAATAAAGTATTTTTCCTATTCCTTGTCTGACCTCCCTCCAATCTCAAATATATAGGGGGAAAAAAAATTTTTTTTAGTTCATGATGTACTGCCTAGACTGTTGGTGGTTGCAAAATTACACACTGATAGAAATAGTGTTTGGAGATGTGCTAGATCTCCTTTATCTAGTCTTTTGGGTATTTATACCATAGTCTTCATTTTGCAGTAGACATGGATACTAACTCCATTAGTTGTTAATTAGGAGGAGGAAGGAAAGATCTTATTTCATGATTTTCTGGGGTGCTTAGAGATGTATTTTCAACCAAAGTTAGTCAAGCTTCCATCTTGCACTAGTTCAGGGTTTTCTCTTAATTATTTTGCATTAATTATAGCAGAAACTATCTGTTCTTTCTTTACAATTATTTAGGAGTAACAATAAAAGTTGAGATGAAGGCATTAGCTGCATTACTCTGTGAAATAAGGAAACATTTTCTCTCTCAGGAAGGTACCACCCAAGCACACTGCATACGCTATGGTTTAAATAAGCAAGCTGCCCACATCAGTCCACCTCCCTGAATCAGAAAATGCATTTCAAGCAAATAAAATGTCACTCTAGTTTCTTGCAAGTCTTGAGAGCTACAATTTTATTTAGCTGTAAATTTACTGAAGAAAGATTTCTTTAATATTTTATGACTCTAGTGGATTAAACCTTGTATAAATCAACAAATTAGCAGTCACACTATATTTACGTTCAGAAGAGGGCTAGGGAAGGTGAAGGCAAGATTACTCCTTCCTGGCAGACTGACCAAACTGAAAAGCTAAATTGAATGACTTTGGCATGCTTAGAGCAATGCAGAAGGGAGGTGAGGATGATAAATAATACACACTGACTGCAGTTAAGGCAGGTGCAAAGTAGGAGGATTTTTATTCTTCTTTGAAGTTTTCTTTTTCTCCCTCTTTGGTGTGGATCAAAGACTTCTCAGTTTTGGGGGATTCTTTAGGAACTCAGATAAAACCCATGAGACAGTGACCCTCATGAAACTTTTTCCACACTGATATATATATATATACACACACACACACCCCTCTATTTTCAAAATAGTCAAATTTTCAAAAGTTTTCCTTGTGATAGCTGTCCAAAAAAGAAGAATCCAATAACTTCAAAATATTCAGATGTGCTATGTCTTCTCCTAATTCCTCAAGTTTTCTTTTGTTTACATAAATAATTTTAATCAGAAAAGAAGTGCAGATAGATGAAAACAGGTGCTCCAAGGGTGGACTGGGCTTTGGAGACTGATTTGACACAGAAGGAAATGATCCTTGGCATCTTGTGAGTACATTGAATGGTTTTATTGTACTTCCCACCCACCAATTTGGTTTCCTTCTTTCTAAGCAGCAAAGTGTTGTTACGGCTCTGTGGCCAGACAGAGTGGAGCAAATGCCCTCCGGTGAAATGCTGCTGCAGTATTCCACCCTCCACTATAAACATAGTGAGAACCCACACATCTGAGCCTGTTGCCAATTCACTTTTTTGAGATCCAAAATCAGAACGGCACCTTTGGGAGAGAAAACCTGAGAAAGAGGTGTGCTTACAACACATGAAAACATTTGAAATACTTTTAAAAATTCAAGCCTTAAGGCAACTGGTTTTCTGAAAACAGAGTATCCTACAGTTGGTAGTTTAGAAAATTAATGCAAAAACACCATCTGCTAAACTTCAGATGTATGAATACTATTTGGTCTATAGAGAGTACAGACTGTACAGGAAACTATTGATCCCCCATCTGCTTCAAAATGATCTTTTAAGAATTTCTGTTACTGAATCAAGTACTACATTAGTAACATAACATTATACAGAGCACAGCATCGCAGTTGCTCTTAGAGGTGCAGTAAGTAGAAATGTACTTCTATCATCCGTCAGCCACCATAACATGCAAAAATGTTCTTGGCTTTTTGCATGTTTATTTCCTGTGCAGCCAAGAAAATATGGTATAAATCTCAATTAAATGCCCTTTTCTGCAAATATCGTGGGTTTGGATGTCTGCATTGTCAGATATTTCTGGGCCTAAACCACGCCTTACAGAGAGGTAGCTTCCTTCATATCTTCTGTCTCATAATTAATAATTAGATAATATCCAGATGGTGAACCATGAGGAAGTCTATTTTCTGTTACTGTATTTCAAGCAGTTCTAAGTCCAGTGGGGCTGAGAATTGTATTCTGAACCTTCAACCCTAAGACAAATGCTCCAACTTCAACTTGTGCCAATGAACTCAAGCACCGACTGAGGGAGGTGCCTCCCTGAGCACAATGTGCCTCTTTCAAAATCCAGCCCTTCTTTATATGTAAACCCCACTATATTTCTAGACATTTTCACTGACCCTCTCTTGGGTAGCCATCAAAAATCTAGCATCATGTTCTGAAAAGGAGAAAATATGTC
>NW_010305630.1:198083-208083 GCF_000700745.2 Antrostomus carolinensis | reverse complement strand
CAAGACCGCCATGATTAAACTCGCTTGCTTGGCAACTCTACCCACTCTCTTTAAAGCACACTTTGGACCCACTGCTTAAAGACAAGGGGAGGGAAAACCCCGCAAACAACTCTTCTCCCCCACCAAAAAAGCAAAAAACAAACCAAAATCAAAGCTAAGCTTCCTTGACAACAAACTTACTGAGCTACACTGATTCTTGGCAAGCATAAATATGAACGGGAACGTAAAGTTGTGTTGCATTAGTGCGGTATGTTTTTCTGTGAGCACATACATATAAGGATAGAAGTGCCTTCAGCTTTGTAGCACAACAATCCCTGATAATTTTCTGGTCTTTAATTTCCACTGTATGGCACATACTGCACCCACAGGAACTTGCTCCATCTAACTTGATGATTTTTTTCTTATTTTTCCCTGAAAGAACACAGCAGCACCTCAGAAATACTGACCCTGGAGAACATTACGCATCAGCTCCTTTCTGAGTGTACTTTTGGTCCTTGAGCCTGTTCCTTTTCTCACTGTGGCTGAGGAGACCTTTTGGGTGCAAAGCCAGAATCTCAAGGATCTTAGTATGTAACTCTTGAGCCTTAATTCTGAGTTTGTTACAGGGGAGATGCAGTTTCATCTAAACACAGACTTACCGAGTAGCAGGCACTTGTCTTCATGCACTGAAGCTCAAGGTCACTGTCGGGATGCCACAGGTAGAACAGGAAGAAACTGAGGAACCAGATGTTGACTTTGGTATTGCTTTTAAGAAGTGATGTTCACACTTGAGTTGAGAGAGGCGTGGTCACTAGAGATGAAAAAGAAAGAAGTGGAAGAAAAAAGCAAGAGAGGAATTTGTGCATGCGGGACTGTCATAAGGGGAGAAAAACAATGCAAAAAGGTACAAACCCCAAAATATTCCATTCTCAAATACACATCCTGCAGTTTGAACAGTCTGCTGTAATCCTACAGTTATGGGGATATTTAGGTTAACAACTTTAATGAGGTGAAGGGATGAACCCCAGTGTAAAGGTCCCCACTTTAGGTAAATAACTTTTTTAGTGTGGTGAAGCATTGTTCTGCATGGCTTTCAATTATATCTGTTCAGCGAGTCATTTCAGACAAGTGAGCAAGTTTCAGTAATTTTTGAGCCTCCTTCACCCAGTAGATTGGAAATCTCATACAAAGAATTTTACCACACTTATTTTTTGGTACCTTGACACTAGAGTGGAACAGCTAGATCACTGCTTCAGAAAGTGCTTACGCATGTAATGGGCACCATAACGAGTGACTGGGAAAACTTGACACAGATCAGCGGCAGCACTGGGAATAAGCCTCAGCTCCCCAACCCTCCATTCTCCGGGACAAAGCGCTAAAGCAGCTCGCTGCTGGAGGAGGACTAGATGACACCGTTGCTGAGGTGCCAGTTTATCATTAACGGGCACTGTTACTCATTCAGTTACGATCCCTTACACACGTCTCGGCAGTACTGAAAAGTCATCGTGCTCAATACTGCAGAAACCTCAGATAAAAGAGAACAGCTGTGCTCTGCCTAGGAAAGCTTCTGGTCTAATACTAATTCCTGGTGCGGGAGGGAAGAGGCACACAGGAATAAAAACACCTATGTGCTGCGGCAAGGGCTAGGGCTCGGACCCCTGGGTCCAACGTGAGGTCCTTGCTCACCACCTGCTCTCACTTTTCTTCTTGAGCACAAGCAAAAGAAAATGAAGTTTCTTAAGAACAACGTGCTGTTCTTATTAAATTGCAAAGGAAGTCTGCAATATACTTAAGTCAAGCCTTTAGCAGACCCATGAGGTTTCATATTATCCTATGCTTGAATGAGGCAGATGACTGGAGCAAAAACCAGCTAATGACATAAAAGCATTCTTCTACTTTCAGCCTCTCTTAATTAAGGAGTTGGTTAATGTTTCAGTGTTGGGAATTATAAAGCTTCATCAGGAAGGTTAATATGTTTTTTATTTTATCTTTCAGCTGACAGGAGGAAAAAAAGAATCAAAACAAAAAAGAAAAGGGAGGTGATTAAGTCATGTGCCAGTCAGAATCCCACAGTGAAGGCAGTATCAGGCCACACCAAAGACCACTGCTGCACATGGTGAATTTAGCAGCTATTTCCAAAGTCAGATTTCTGAGCAGATGAGGCTTTTGTCTGCCAGTTTAGACACATGGGTTTTATTTCTTGAATTCACACAAATAACCAAGTCAATTTGCACAGCTCTATACTAGATTAGCTACAAAAGATCTCTATGTTACTACCTGTTTCGGAATCACTTGCACCTACCTTGCTAGTGTCAGAAAAGAGTGGCCATGGGCCTGACCTTATACCGCGATTCAGCAGTCCTGTAAAGGAGGAAAATCACAAGTGTTCTAAAAAGTTATGTTCACACAGAACATGGGCTGCAGTTCAAAAGACCACTTAAATACATATCTGAGATCTACAGACCTCAATTATTTCTAAACTCCTGCTTGATCTACTTAACTGCTCTGCCTATACATTGTAAAAATAAATGACTCGATTCTGTTATTATGTTTTGTGTGAGAGGAATATTAAATATTTTTGTAAATATAGGCTATTTTTTAAAAAAGAAAATAGTGTGTTAAAAATACAGCATTTCCTTTGAAAGAAGAAAAATGGCAAAGCTTCAAAAATACTGCCTCTAGAGAATGAGTTCTTTACCACTGTGATATAAGGCTGGCACTTTAAGCCATTAGGCTTTACAATCTGTAATGACCTTTTAGAGAAATCTACAGTGGATAAATTAGTTATTCAGAAGTTTTGCTGCTGCTCTCCATAGCACAAAGTTAAAAAGAAAAATATTTTTTCAAAAATAAAAGTAGCAAGACCTAAATTCTTCATCTGCTTCTTGTTTCATAAGAAGTTTAGCAGGCAGATCCTGCCCTCCCAGAACAGCTCAGCTGCCATGAACTCCATAAAGTCTCTTTCTATAGGAGAAATTAGCATCAGAATGGTTTTGTGAGTGGGTATAAACCACTGGAGGATCAGGTTGGGTTCCATACACTGCAGATGCATCAGTATCTCCCCAGTACCAATACAGCTGGGGAGGAGGGCAGGTCTAAGGCAGAGGAAGCTATGACCCAAGTGAATGGCTTTAGAGGAGGTCCAGACTAGGAGCTGAGCCAGGCTAGCTTCCCCCTGGCTCCAAGGAAAATTGGAGGAGATACATCTTTTCCTGGAAAAGCCTCCTTGCTTCTATTTCTTGAAACTTTCCCAGGCTCAAGTGAGATGTGTTCTTCCACTTGCATGGTCAATCAGTTCCCAATAGTGATGTGAAATTTCAGTTCACAGTGAAGTTGACCAAAAGTTCAGGAATGCACATTTAGCCCAAGCTCTCTGGGCAAGTCAACATGTGGACTCTGATTCTGCCACCTCTTCACACAGCAGTATCTGTGCAGAGTTTCCAGAGTCCTTTAAAGTAAGTGGAAAAGAATCCTTGGAAAAAAACCCAACACCCCAAACAACAAAAACCCAACAAAAAACACCCCAAACTTTATGAGTAAATTCTGGTGACTGTTTCTACAATGCCTCTCACTTTCATCTGGACCAATAATTGACTTTTTTGTAGATCCTTCTCTACTTCAAAGTTAATTGCTACTGCAATGTTTTCTTGCAGCCAGTCCTGCCTTTTATTCCTTACCTTGGTGGGTGCGGTAGGTAGACCTGAAGGACAAATCTGCCGTCCACACATCTGCCTCAGTTGTTTTATGGAGGAATCCAGTGAGACAGTGTCTGGTTCTGGAGTGACACATGGAGCTCTCGGGCTTGTTGCTACATCCACTGTTCTGATCAGAGCTTATTGCTCCCAGCCTGATGTCAAACAGAGACTAATGAAATGTGAGATGGGTGAACCCCCATGGCAGAGCCACGGAGCTGGCTCTTCAGAATCTGTTACTATCAGTTCTTCTTTATACTGCAGCAGCACACAGGGGTCCCAAGTCATGAAGCTAGACTGTAACATACTGTCCAAAAAATCTCAGTGCCTTTCTTCAGTAAGATTCTTTCTTCACTGTTTTGCTGCTGAAGAGACCAGACAGAATTAACACAGAATAGTCAGAGGTGGAAATACATGAACTGAAAAGATAAAACACAATGTCAGGCTCACATTGCTTTGTGATGACAATACCCTAAGATGCTGCCAGTGCCCCCATGTTTTGTGGCGCTCTCTGACTCTACTTGGCATGGGCGACATTTGCCAGGTCTTCATAGCATCATTCTAATAACATATAATGTAAAAATGTTGATTCTGTAGGAAAATGGCTGCTGGCACAATAGCAGAAGGTGCACACAAAGGATATGGCATGGCTGCTGAGTACACAACGCAGGAATTCCAGCTATTCCCACGTCACATAGCCAGTGAGGGTCTGTTGCACTGGAATATGCTTTGCACATGATTTCATCAGCATCCAGTTCAGTCTGAATGTAATGGTGCTAATCTTCTTTATCCATTAATGTGTGAGAAGAGAAAACACATCCACAAACCAGAGAGATGAATATTTTACTTTCATATTTTTTAAATAATCCCATCCTGTGAAATTACAAGATTTCTTTTCCAATCCAAAGACAGAAACAAGTTCAATGAAGATGAAAGTTACTGAAGATCTTCTGATAAAAGCAGGCAGGTGGAGGCTCTAATGAAGGCATACACTATAGTGCACATCTTGCCAACATTTCTTAATGAATAATATGTGCACTCAGATGAGAATAATATTGATTGAGGTCTGCAGGGAAAGTTCTCTAGGAAAAAAAAATATTCTTGGAGCAGAGTCCTTTTTGGAAGATTTTGATCTTTTCCTGCTGCAACCTTTCTCCTCCCCTGTCTTTGTGCTACCCAAAGCAACTGACAGCCAAAAAATGAAAAGCCTGCCCGGCATCTAATGTATCTATCAGATCCAGAAAGAAATTTATATACCGGTACTAAGAATGGCTGCACCATTCTCCTTAGCTGGTAGAGGGCACAGCAGTGTGTAATTAGGACTGGATTACTTTACTCAGAACTGAAGCAGAGAGCAGATGTCATGCATTAATACTGGCATTTGATTCCACACACTTTCTCTGCCATGTTTGCAAAAACAATTTGCCTTCCTATCTTGGATCTTGCCTCGCGTTTACCCTCAGGTTGCTGTAATGCAAACAAAAAGCCACCAGTGGCAATATGACAGTACATGTAGAAGGACAGGCCCATACAGAGTAGGTAGAGTTTATGATTCAATTCCTAACATAAAGTATCAAGTTATTTTCTGATTATGTTGATTAGATTAATATGACCGGTATGTTCTACTAGACGCCAGCTCAGACACAGGAGGTCATGACATTATAATGCATTTGTTAACATAAACCAACAGTAAAGAAAGATTCACCTCATTCCAAATTAATGTTATCAGATACTATCTGTAGTACATATGAGAGATGCATCTCCCTTCTCAAACATAGCCAACCTTTTCTTCACCTGTTTTTCCACACAGGGGACTTCAGTTTTGATTTTGCTCCAGTTCAACATTTCATATACAAAATCCTTCCAGAGGGCCTACAACAAAATTTCATGCTGTTAAAAATATTGGCCCCAATTCTGAACTGCAGCCAGCTTGCATTTGATAGCAGCCTTATTGATGCAGCTGGGTTCTGGAGGTTTCTTAGAAGTCAAAGATGATCTGCCTTAATTTAGGAGCAACCAGAGGCTGATTACAATCGTCTATAGTACAGTACCACAGAATAACCATAATATAATAGGCAGCATGCAACTCATCAGAGTGGTGCTGACAAACTCTAGCTTCATATATAGGGGTGCAACCCAAAGAGAAGAACCACCAAAACTCTGCTGCAGTGGTATGTCTGGCTTCAAGACAGACACACTGTTTGCTTTGCTTAGTGATGGAAGATGCTCATCAGACCCAGAACTGTGGCACACTTGTAACACACATGTAACACCCATTTGCAGGTGGTAACACCTGTTTGTATCATGCAAGGCACTACCTACAGAAACACTGTGGGAAGAGCACCAAACACCTCTGTCTACACCTACGTAACCCCACCTCTACTGCCTCTGTTCTCTTGGGATGCCAGCCACTGGGGAAGGGAGTGGGTGCAATTGCAATAACAGGGTCACAGCTGAGAGACTGGAAGATTTTGTGCTTGTAGACCACCAAGTCCATTCCCCAGGAAAAATTGTTCCTCTTTTTTTGCCTACTCCGTGTACACGATGGTGGCAGCTCCTCTAGTCCTAAAGAAGGGCTATGTGTTGGATATCCCTCCAAAATGACAAATTACCTTATAAAATCAGGAAAAGACTACTGCAATCAGATGGGCAGGTTCACATTCTTCTGTTCCATCAGCAAATGACAGAAGTGCAAGAACTGAACCTAAAACAAGAAAATAACTGGAGTGAAATGGCAATGGTTGCCACAGTTCTCTTTAAGCAGGTGAGAAACTCAGTCTGAAAGCTGTAAAGATAACTACAGAAATGATATCATTCTCTCAGTGAGAGCTAGAAAAGCTTCTCTGCTCGCAGGGAGGTCAAGAAGTGAGAGCCCAGTGGATCATTTGTTGCGTTTTAAATGCTTCATGGCTCAGGGTCAGTCAGAATTCCCTATCCTAAGGTCATGGTTAGGGCAGCCTGGAAAACAATCTTGTTGCTTTTCTGTTACTGGCAAGGCCTTACTCAGGCTCTGCTATTTCACTCTTTCACAGCAGATTATTACAGCCCGCTCGCTCCTCCTGCTCATCATGCTTTGGTTAAATTCACCCTAGGCGCTGACATTCAACTTCTCTGGGATCACAGTGGCCCGAAGGACCTTCCCTGCAGCAGTCCATAGCGCTGCAACGTGATGCGACAAATATCCAACTGAAGCTAAGCCTGGGGAGCATTCAGGGGAGTAAAATTCCTTACTGTGCCTATTGATAAGCAAACACTAATATTTATTTTTAGCTTCATTTTTAAATAGCATCAATGAGACAGAATGAGGAGCATGGATGGCAGCAAACTTGCCTGTTAACTAAGTAACGAGTCCTATTTGTACTGCACTAGCCTCCTGCCCCTGCAGCAGTGTGGCTACACTTGTGAGGAGGCAGCGATAATCATCTATCTCCTAACCTGCTGAGGGGATGGTTTGACTTAGAAGAAGCTGGGAAGCACAGTTTAGAGGGCCCGCTAATGACGACATCTGTTTTAAATAGACATATTTTGACTATAGCTTCCATAGCAAACAGTCATTGGAGTCAAGCGATCACTTAAAAAGGCTGAGAGACAACTCTGCAGTATTTTACAATGGATTTAATAGCTGAGCCTTAAAAGAAAAATACCACCATCCAAACACACAGCTGAAGCACAGGCATTTAATGAACACCACTCACTGCTTAAATGTGAATCACACTACAACACTCTTGCAAATGATCTATAATACCTTGCATTGCTAGTATATCAAATTTGCATAAATATACCTCAAATATTTATAAATCAATAGATCTAAGCATGCATTTAAAAGTGAATATCAAAAGTGCATTACACAGAGTTCTTACAGACTCTCTAATTAATTCAAATAATCACATTTTGCCTTATTAAATTAAACATTATATGGATAAAATATAGCTTGCCATCAATTCTAAGCACTAAAATTCTGTTAGAAAGGAACACTATTGCCAAAAAACACAAGAGAGAACGTGCCCATAGAACACTTAACTGAAATGTAGCTGTAAGATCTAATGCCATGGAATGACTAACAGTAATGTATATATTACTTTTAAACAAGTGAGCAATTTTGGATAACTTTCCACTTCTTTGTCTGGTACTCCAGTTTCAGCCTAGTGAGCTATAACTGTGCAGGATAAGCAGAAAGCAGGAAAAGAGCCTGCTAGCCCTCTTGCACATTTACAAAAGGTCTCCTCAGAAGCAAGGATAATTCCTTATTTCCTCTAGCTGCTTATTTACTGGTGCTTCCCTGCTTTCATTGAATTACAGCTAAAAAACCAACAGTGACAACTGTCCCTAATAGTTTTTAAAAACTCTTTCCAACTAAGAATCTCTTTACTTATGAAGAGGTACGAAGATACACTGAAGACAGCTGTGTAGTTTGGAACAAATTTCTCAGTCAGTCCCACTTTAAAGCCTTTATATACCTAAGAAGTCTAGCCCTCCTGAAAGACAGTGATTAAAGTTTTTAAAAAGTACAGAGATTTTTACGCAGAGTAGCATGATGCTCAGGACCAGTTAAATGTCATCTTAAGTACTTAACTGAGGCATTTTTTATACACTAGGAATCAGTTAAGTGGAAGGTGCCAAATTAAACTTACATTTGAATTTTGCCATTGACTTAATCTCAAGAGATTATGCATCATATTTCAAGAATGATTTCAGAAAGCTTTCAGTAGAACAGTCTCTGTTAAGCTGGCTTCAGGAACACTGTAGAACTCTGAAAAAAAACCAAACGAGGGAAATCTGACATGCTCAAGAGCAAATAAATGCAAACAACAACAACAAAAGTATTGCAATTAAGACCAAAATAATGCAGGTGGCTTCACATGAGGGGGTCTCAGTCAAGAGAGACTCGGTCTGCACAAGGATGTTAAGTGAGTTTGTTCCATTTTCAGGCAAGAGCAATAAAACCGAGGTTTTTCTTTCTCCAACATGCGACAAGTTAATTTGCCACATGTAATAACATGACATAATGATTCACATTCTCTGATGAGTGCTTTTCTGAAGCAAATATGACTTTGACAAATTTTGGGGAAAAGGGGATATAATAAAACATTTGGGAATGAGGCAGGAGGCCTTGCAGCTGAAGAATTAGACCGGAACTAGGGAGACTTGGAATTTATTCCAGGTCTGGTATGTTTTCCATACAACTTCTAGCAAGCCTCTTGGGCACCAAGGCAAAAGTCAGGTGGCTGATAAATATTTTCATAGATGTTTAGGTGCCCTTGGCACAAACATTTATTTAGAAAATAGAGGCTAAATGGCTAAATAGACATAAATGAATGCCAGGCCAACCCAACCCTAGCCATCCATCCCCATGCCCTCTTTTGGAAGGGTTGTTGGCATTATTACTATTTATTTATTCATTTATTTATCTATTTATATGGATAATGTCAGTGACTGGGGCCAAGGAATAGTCCAATAATCAGAGCACAACTTCAAGGGCAGCTCTTAGTGTGTTGAAGAGAAAGAGTAGGAATACTTTGGGCTGGCTTTGATGATCACATGACCAATGTGTAGCTCCTCATACCTGCGTACCCCACACTACAACCCCATGGGGGAAAGCAAAAATACATTTGGCACAAAAAGTACGAATGGCCATCTTTCTTCAAAATATGGGGAAAAGGCTTGACTTCTCTTTCTTGTAACAAAATACACCAGCATGACCTGTGAGATCATGCCCTGGCAGATGGGAGAGCTGGTATAATTCTTTCATGTGTCTGAGCAGTTGTCACCTGGACCACCTAACTAACTAAACAGTCTTTTCTGGCTTAGGGTGTGCTTCTGCAACTTCTCCTGTTTAATTTATATATAATCATTAATAAATCATTGTGCTGGAGGAGAAAGCATTACTCCAGGTGATGGAATAGGTTACTCATCCTGGTTTCCACTCCCTGCTTTGGAGATTCTGTTTATGTTTTACATTAAACAGTCTTTGGCTAAACTGTCACCACTGGCATCAGGATTCGAGCCCACATCACCCTCAGATAACTAGAAAACAAGGTCTTTTTCTCCCCTTTTCTATGTTTGCATCCATGGCAGTTTAAACAGAGAGCTCCATTCAGAAGAAGGATGGAGAAAGTCCTTCCACCTAGGCTGCTTAATAGCCCAGGGAGGGAGATCTCCCCTGGGAGATGGAAATTTGGGTAGCTTGGGAAGAAGGATTAGAACACAGGTCCCACCCTGCTTTTGTGAGTACTCTGCCCACTGAGGCATGGCACGAGGAAGACAAGTAAGTGACTTGCCCAGGACATAAATATGTGCCAATGCCAAGCATCAAGTTTGATTCTCAGTCC
>NW_010305630.1:172229-195564 GCF_000700745.2 Antrostomus carolinensis | reverse complement strand
GGTGGGGGCGGAATACAATAAAGAGGGTTCTGGCTTATGACAAACACGAGCAAGTGACAGATACAGGCGAGAACAGCAGCACGCAGTAGGAGCTGTACGTCTCCGCAGCCATAATGAATTGAATATTTATAGTAAACCACAGCCACCCATGGTTAAGTCTATTTACATCATACATATGAGTTCATTTTTTCCCTCCTTGTTTAAGCAAGAAAGTCATCTTCAGCTATATTGTATCCTACTGGATATAAATCACCATCTCTCTTGGTGGTTTCTGTAAGTTTCTTTTCTTTATAGAACAGCTGTGATTGAAGTGAAAACCCCGCGTAGTCTTTTTACTGTTCCAATGTCATTATGTTGTGATCCTCAGGAGACAGGTATTGTAAATGAATTAGGTTTTGATTCTAACTGTAAAAACTATCCTTATATCAAGAGAGGGAACTACAATAATATTCGGCAAAAAAAAAAAGAGGAGGTCGTACATAATTTACAGGATGCATAATGCATGCGAATCAAATGTGGAACAACTTTTAAGCAATTATGTTTGTGTTATGTGGTGTGGTTTCTAATTGGAAGTAAATGCATGGATTTTTCAAGAAGGGAAATGGGTCCAGGGAAGGTAGGGGGAAGTGTTGGAGGGTGGGAAGGAGAAGGGGTGGCAAGACAAAGCGGTGCCACATTTGTGTGCTGAGGGATGTGCAGGGACTCCAGCTAGACAGAGCGACGGGGCAAATGCCCTCGGTCCTTATGAGAAAGGCAGATCTGGTCCTATCACAGCATCAGCGACCTCCACCCCCCTCACCCTCCTCCCGAGGGGCTGCTCTGCGCTGTAAGATCTGCACTGGCCCAGGGGAGCACTCCTTGCTCCTCCTTGCTAAAAATTAATATTATGATAGTGGGCATGAGTAAATTGGGAGTGGCAGGGTAAAAAAAATAAGACTAAGATGTGTAATCTTTCCTGCAGCACTGCACAGATGTCACTTTCAAGAATTGCAGGGGACAGGGGTGGAGGGAGGGTTTTCTCTTCCTTGGTCTGTTTTGCAAATCGAAGCCCACGGAAGCCATGGAGGTGATGGAGTCACTCCAGCACAGCCTTTAGCTTTTTCTTTTTCAGTAAAATGGAAGGAGGAAAGCAGGGAGAGGTTTTTTAGCACTCCATTTTCCTTCTCTTCTGAAGCACACACAGAGAAGAGGTCTCGGCACCCAAATCAAACACGTTGTAATGTCCCAGCCTCAAGCCCTGCTGCTCTTGTGACTATGGAAATGGAGTTGTGTGGAACGGGGAATCACAGCAGATCTGAGAGCCTGGAAGCTGTCACCCCCTTACAAAGTTACTGTGGTCATCCCCATGCTGTGGGGTTTTTTTCCAGTTTGAAGTAAACAGGGGCCCTTCTGTGCGCCAGTCTCAGGAACACTAGTGACTTCTCACTGCCCCTGGCTATCTTGTTTTTAAGAACCATGAAAGTGCACTTAAACAACCATTGTTTACTGGTGTCATTGTTATCAAAGCAAGTAAAGACATTGGGATCTGTATTGTCCTCGGGTTTTATTTTCATTGTGTCAGGCTACAATGGAACTTTGAGCATCTAGTTCTTGTCTATGGGCACCATTCAACAGGAAATTGATTTCCATGGGTGACAGGCTGGAGGCTCCAGCGTTCCTGGGTGAGGCACTCAGAGCAGCACCAACATGCTGGGGGTCTCTGTCCCTTTTCTTCTTGGACTGGGGCTCTCAAATCCTACCTGCCTTTTACTGAACCTGCACATCTTCCTCCCGAGCATGCAGACATCAGTGCTTCAGTGTAGTCAGTGTTTCCTGTGAACCAGACCTGGTTCCAAATTAGGTGAACACTTGAGGAAAGAGGCAAGTGCATGTGGGGTGGGGGGCAGAGATTTTTACAGAGAATAACTGACGATGCATCACCATGGACAGGAGCCTTAAGGGCAAAACACAGTGCTTGTCAGTTCACGTTTGTCTGGTCTCGGAGAAGAGGCATTTTCAGGCTCTGCATCGTGATAGCTATAACAAGCTGAGTTGAGAGACTTCAATACATGCCCGGCTATGAGTATGGACACTGATGAGAAAGCTTATGTGTGCCTACTCGCATTCATTTCATACAAGTAGACACTTAGCTCATTCAAAAATACAGCTGGCATGATAAGCCTTTGAGAGTATGAAATACATATGAGGGTGTTCAGTTTCCAGTCAGGGTTATGCCATTTTTAATGGCCACATACTTACCCTGTCTGGTGCATTTATTCGTTTTCGAGCACAACTAGATTCAATGATTTTCGTCATTTTTTTTCACCTCTGTTGACATTGTCTGACAAGACTGTTCAGGCTCAGACTGCTTAGGAAAAATACACTTTGGTGCCAGATTTTGAGCCATCACCAGTGTTCCCTCTCATCTTTATTCTATTATGCCATTGCAAAGGAACTTTGAGCTCAGGAGCCACAATGGAAAGAAAACAACTCCAGCTCTTTTTTTTTTTTTTCCCCTGCTCTTTTTTCCATCTTGTGATCTTAACCCAGCTGGTGAAGGAGAAAATTCCCATGTGAGGCATGTGGGTGGAGCCCAATTGTGTAAGCTCCATGCTCACAAAGTGTTTGGCATGGATCCGCTTGCTCGCTTTGTTTTCCGTGTCCGGACACAGGGGGAAGCCACATTCAGCACATTAACAGCCGCCACCTGTTGCTCTGTGCTACTTCAGAGGAACCCCGAGCCTGGGGAATCACACTGTGCTCTGGCCCTTGATCTCCAGGGAAGTTTGAGATATCAGGGATGTGCATTTGTCCCCATGCTTTTGCAGGACATAATGCAGATGGGTTTGGGAGTCCAAATGGAGAAGATGTCCTTGGAGCAACCTGAGCACTGCTTTGGTGCTGGTCACTAGGAGGAATTTTCAAGCTCCATTTGATGTGGCTGTCCTGACGACAAACTCTTCTTGATCAATTTGCTATGGTCAGAAATTTTGCTGCCATTGACTGCTCTAGAAATCTTAAGTAATTCAAGCATAAGTACAAGGAATAGCAAGAGAATGCAAAGAGAAAGATCTTACTAACCTTGTCAATGACATTTGTAGGACATCCACCAGATTTCTCCCCTCCTCTGTGCAGTAGAGGTTAAATCGATCTCCATTCCTATGCACTTTCCTGTACATACGTAAAGAAAAAAAAAAGCATATCACTAATGCAGTTAATTCTCAGTATCTTGAAGCAATTGACACGAGTACATGAATTAACTCATCACTTTATATCACTTGAGGCAAATGTGCTATTTGGAGTACCTCTTGGTAAGAATAAGCAATTTAAGATCCATTAGTATTTGGAATATTCTGCTTCATTAAAACCACAGTCATCCCTAAATGTAAAGGAGTGGAGGGAAGAAGCCATCAACCTCTTGGCTGTATTAGACAAACTTAAAAATTCTTTATATTGCAAAGTACTGTAGAAAGGTTTTAATATAAACACAGGAGAGGACTTAGGTTTCCAAAAGAGAGTTCTCCTACCTTGAAGGTTGAAGTTTCTCACAGATTTCTTAAATTTGAAAACTACAATGTGGATTGAGAGGGAGAGAGCAATTCTAGTGTATAGATTTTAAGCTTTAAACATTATTTCAGGGTAGTTTTGCAAAACACAGTGTTCCATTCTGCTACTTACATATCAAAATTCATTCTCCTTTATAATGGCCACAGTGCCTAAGAGTATGGAAGAGCTGGAATTCTTTTTTTAAATAATAAATACCTATAACTCTGTTTTCATTCAAAATTTCCAAATTATTCAGGGACCCCTTGCCCTGAGCTTGACTTGAAGAGCTTTAAGATCAAATAACTTTCTTTCATTTGTGTTCTTTTATGGTAAGTATTATAAAAAATATAAAAGCAGTGGTTTCAGATTTTAATTAGACTTGTAACACATTACAGTGGACTAAACAAAATATATATTACAATGATCTGTTCAACACTTATGATAAGGACAAGGAAAGAATCCTGAAAAACTTCTGGGGAAAAAAAAAATGTTCTTTTTCTCCTCAGTTCAGTCACATTCAAGTCTGAAGAAGCTCCTCAACTTTAAAAAGCTATTTTTGTCTAAGCAGCAAAGGTAAGGATGTTACAGAAGTCAGAGGGATTTCTGGAAAAACTAAATCCTTTCACCATGGTGCCTAATTTAGCCTAAAGTCTTTTCCAAGTGTTGAAATACACTTTCAGGGCCACAGACCTTACAATTCATACAAAACTGGAATGTCTGCAGGTAATGGCTGTCGACTGAATGAGAGATGGGTACTATTTCACTACTGAAGAATGAATAGTTGGATCCTGGCAAACACAGAACACAACCTACCTTCCACTCTTCACCAAGGGGCCAGTCCAACTTTCCCTGAAGCCACTGATTTAGGTGAAAACACTGTCCAGCAAAGTAACCAATCAATGCACCAAGGTACAAAAGCGTGTCTGTGTTGACAAGATGCTACTGAAAGGAATGTACTAGGTGACTGTTGCCACATGATGTTCTTCCCTTGGAAGAAATATCATTTCCTGCTTTACACACTTTACACGTGTGGTTTCATAAGACCTCGTGTCCTGTTGAAACAGCAGCACAGTGCTGAGCTGAACTCACTGTTACATTGGCTGATGGGCTTGTAGACAGGTGTGGCAAAAATAAAAAGTGTCCTGACTATGCATATTAAGAACATAAAATGTATTCCAAGACTACTGTATGTCTATGATATGGATTAGATCAGGGTTAGATTAACTCTGAAATATCCAAAAAATAGTTTCCATGACCAAACAAAGGCACTAGACACTGGTGGATCAGGATTAGTGTTCTGCAGCTGTAGGGAAGATACTTTATAATTAAGCCTGCACCCTCCAGCAGATCTCGGTTGGAGGTACCAGCAGTCTTTGGCAAAAACTGGTTTGAAATCAGCCTAGCTTCCGGCTGAATAGCTCTGCTGGTGAGGAAGAAAAGCTTGTGTGTTTCTATGGCTCCCACACAGCAGAAGCTCACTTAGAGTATCTGAAAATGTGGACCTAATACATCTTTATTTTCTTGCTTTTCATTTCTCTGCCAGATTAAAAAAAAACCAACAACAAAAACCCCAAAAAAGCCTATTTACAAGAACAGTTGTGAAATTAACCATTAATTTTCTGCTCAAATGGATATGATGGACACAATGCAAAATAATCCTTAAATAACAGAGCAGAAGTCAGGTTAAATCTGAAATTCCTGTGCTTTTCACTTTTCTAGCTTACCGACCTGCATATAGATGCAATGGCAGGGTAGACCCCTGTGTCAGGAACAAGACCTGTGCTGGCTGAATTGCAAGAACAGAGTTGCATATACTGTTGGTCTAAAGTTTGAGGCAAGCTAAGTAGGATCTTCTACCTGACTCACGAGTATTCCACATCAATATCTCGGATAAATATCTCAAGTGTCTGAACATTGAAATAATACCAAGGGTACTTCCCTCATAGACGAGTCAAGCTGTGACAACAGGTCCTGAAAGGGGATATTTTTATAATACTTTATCTTGTCATCAGCCTTTTTTTCAGTGTCTAGTTGTTCAGGGAAGAATAGCAAAGTCCTTTCATGTTGAATGGGTTTAAGGGCAGTTGGTTGTTTATTTCCCTGAAGCTATGCAGTGCCTCGTGTCTCTGCATCAGGGTGAGACTGAAGTTTCTCTCAGGCAAATTCCACAGTAATGTTAATTTTTAAATCATTTCTAATGTTAGTTTATCCTAGCTGCTGGAAACACCCTCCTTTCACATCTCCACATTACTATACAATCTGGCCACGAATAGCTCAGTAACATTTAAAAGCACACACAGTATAAGTTTAGTCAACTGTTGGCAAAAACTGGCTGATTACTGTGTCCTTGAGGTGGCCCATTTCCATAAGCCTTTGCTTTGGTAAGCCTGGGTCAGAGCCACTTGCCCTCCCAGGCCACAGAAGGAGAAGGAGCTCCTGATGCTCACCCACTCCTTTTGCTACCAGTGCTGCATCCCACAGGTCTCAGCTCTCCCCACATGCCAACTGGCCTGTAGCTCCAATCCTGAAGCCTGTGCTGCAGTTAGAAATGTGTCGTCAGGAAAAGCTACTGGGCAAGAGGCTGTTGTAGGCATGTCCTGGCCAGGAAGGATGGCAAGCAGGGCTGGAGCACCGCTGTGAGGGCCACCTCTGTGAGCAACACAGGCAGGAGGGCCACACATCCATGATGTGAGTGGGATAAAGTGTCACAGCTTTGGACTCTTTCCTCACCTCCTATCACACCACCATTTTTGGTGCCAGGCACATTGTGGTGGTAAATTCCAAATAAAAATGTTGCTTCTGTGACATTTTGGCAGTTTCTTGGCCACAAACCTATGCAGTTCATGGGCCTGAAATGAGACTAATATAGCAACTTGCAATTCCTCGACCTCTTATTTTAGACTCTCTCCAAACTCAAGTGGACCTTCTTATTTCATTTCTTCACACTCAGTTCAGATTTGAAAGAGATCTTGGCAACTTGGAGAGATTTTGAGGTGATGAATAAAACTGCACACTTACAGCAAAGGATGACTCCTGCAGGACTCTGCCTCCATTTCCTGTTCACATCAGATAGCAATTCATCTGAGTAAAGTAGGTAACAAGTGGATTTTTTCATATGTATCCACAACAAAGTCTAAAAAATAGGAATAACAACAAAGTGCTTAATACACAGTATTTTCAGAATGACACAGATTAAAAAACACTCTCTGAAAGAAAACAAACCTATTCATATTATAAATCCTCTGCCCAGGTATCCAAATCACACTTTTAACTGTCTAAATATATACAACATTAAACTCTCTTTTCATTTTCCCATGATCTCTTCAGCTGCCCTGGTGACACATACTCCTCCTACCTACTCTCACACCGGAGAGCCCATCTCCTGCACATCTCAGTGCTGCTGACACAGGACACTGCTGCTTCAGGCAAACTCCTGGGCTTTGGGTATCCAGGTACCAAAGCTGCATCTCCCAGTCGCCTCCAGCGCTGCAAGCCCTGCCCTCCTGGGGCTGACTGCTGCCAGCCTGTGCCTGCCTGAGTCCCCAGCCACTGTCACTGCCCAGGCACGGGCACAGGCACAGGCCAGGGATGCTGATTTCTCACAGATGGCCCGTGTTTGCTGCGTGCAGCCAAGGGACGTGTAGCACTAAACGGCCGGCTGTTTGGCTGGAGGCCTGCGGGCTGGTACAGCCTAACGGGGCTGGGCAGTGCCACGCGTCTGCACGCTGCTCCCAGGGATCGCAGCAGCGGGTCTCAGAAACAGCCCAGCCACTCGCTGCTGTGACCGGCTGCATCTGTATTCACACGCTGCCTTTTCTACTTTTATGTCGTTAGCAACTTTAATGAGAAAACCCCACTGTTGCTTTCCACACTGCCTGTGTACTTGAGAGTTTTTTTCTTTTTCTAACGCAAAGGTTGGGCATTGCTTTGCTGTAATCTGGATACATTTTCTCCTTTGCTGGTCTGTGCTTTTTCCAGCAACACGGTGTTAAGAAAGTCTCTAGCCACTTGGTAATACTTCTTGCAAAGCTCTCCCTTGTTTCCTTAGAGCAGAAAGCTGTCTATGCTCACACTGAAAAAGACCATATGCTGAGAAATGCAATGTTGCTTTTGTGCCCCATACAGCATTGCTCTTTCTTCCCTTAGGGAAGAGCAGTCACAAAGAGTCCCCTTACTCCGTGTTAAGAAGTGGAAGTGCTTACTGTGATAGTAGCACTGCCTTACCCAAATAGGCCAAGAGACAGAGAACTCAGACTAGTCCAACTACTGAGGTTGAAACAGATTTATAAAAACATCTATCTGTATTTATTTATTTGTATATACATTTCTCATGCTCATATTTTTCCCCGCTCTGGTAACCTGATATTCCTGCAAGTCTATTCCTTTGATGCATTTTGGCTTCACTTCCTGTCAAATTATTTCATTTTATTTAGCTTCACCTGTCAAAATACATGAGCTAATTCTCTTTGTGATGACCTGCCACTGCTTCTTAGCCTCCAGTGACAGGATGCAGCAACTGCATGCCTGCAAAGCCTGTGCCATGAAAATCACCTGGGCACCTGTACATACACATAAGCAGAGAAGACAGATCCAGACTGAAATGCCTTGACCAGCTTAACTCTGCTCTTGGGTGCTGCCAAACAAGAAACCTCTGCTCACAAGCATGGCCCTTTAATTTCTTTTGTCTCTGGGTTGCCAAATGTTCAATGTGTAGGTTCTAAGACAATGGATGCCACCATTTATCCGAATTTATCCCTCACCAATTCTAAAGTTCACCCTCTGGGAGAACTTATGGAGCGTTTTTGGGGGTAAGACAACATTCTGGTATAATGGATGTTCTGAAATAATTTCTTATTCTGTGAATTGACTGTGTACTACCTGACTAAGGGCAGCAGCAGCTCTTTATAATACTATGGTATTTATTTTTGTCACTTTTACTGCTGTGATGCTGGGTGTTACAATTTATCTGATTTCTCACTCAATGTGCAGAGCCACAATAGCTCCATGCCACCTCGCAGCACAAAGTCCTTCTCTGGTTAGTCTCATGGTTGTCCAGCAAGTCATTACTTGCACTGGGAGTGGTGAAATGCAAAGCCAGAGTATCCTGGGTAAACAGATAGGTCTTTCATCTCCCCTGCAGAAGTGGGTGAGTGAGAATTGGTGTTACACAAGACTGTGTTGATGCTGTTCAAAGTGGTGAGTTTTACCCTTAATGTTATCCTGAAGGAACACATGTGGTGACCAGTGATTGATTACCTTCACAAAGCTCATTTTCACTCAGCAGTGGTGAGTTTCAGAAGGGTGATAATAACAGATATCATTGCCTAAGTTCCCTCTCACATGTTGTTCACTGTCCCATGAAAATAAAGAAGTGATTAATTCCTCTAACAGCTTTTGTGGTACTCTGGAAATATGGACCTTAAGTGGCAGATGCTGCATATTTACCTATAGTAGCAAAAGTCCATAATGGGTCCCCTTTAACAATGAAAACTGAGGACAACACATCGGCCAAAGAACTGGAAGAATGCCTGTAAGGAAGTAATACTATTCATAGAAACAAAGCTCTAAGAAGGGATTTAGAACTTCCACAGGACCAAGGATGAACAAGAAGGCTATGTCTACCTGTGAGCTGGAGCTTGCGTGCTTGAAGAAACAGAATCGGAGTTGGAAGCCTTGGAGATGCTTGACTAAGGTTGCAGGTGCAGGTTACACAGGTTACCCTAACGAAAAAGTAGATGGCTCACGTTACCTGTTAAAATAAGGAAATACTCCTCTTCAGGAGATTTTAACTGAGATGCTTCCAAGCGTGAAATCTGCTTAAAAAGGGCACAAACATATAGATTACCAGGGATCCCCAAGGGGTGAAGGCAATACCTGCCAGTGGCAGGTTGTCAGGAGTGCACCATCCTCTACAGCAAAAGGCCCAGCAGAGGAGAAGATGGCAATGGCCACTGCAGGTGTGTTCTCCTGTCTAAGGGGGTCAAACCAGCAGCTTGCTCCTCCTCGTAAGTGGTACCAACCGCGGAGGTAATAGTGCTGGGTTAGGGCACTGCTATCACTCGTCCTCTGCCACTTCCATGTCAGAACCGGCAGCTGCTCAACCCCCTGCCCCTGACACATGCCTGAGCAGCACCTCACAGGGTGCACCGTGTCAGTAGGAAATTGAAGTAATGAGGCTCAATTAAGCAGCTCCCCATACAGTCGTGGATGAACTTGTCCCAGCAAGAGTACCTAGATCCAGTGGCTCAGCAGGGTGGTTGTGTGATGTGCAGCTGGTTCAAAGCCATTTGTAGAACGCTGAATATTCCTCCTCCCTGTGGGACACACTTGCCCTTTTGACTACCACACACACAGGGTGTAGCCAGGGGGGCCACAAAGCCAGAGGATTTTAATGCCGCCCCTTCCATTTTTATACATGCCTGTTTACCAAGAAGTAAGAATAGACAAAGGGAGAAAAAGTCTCCACCTTCATAAAAATCAAGAAGGCTTTGGCTGACATAACACTGGTTTGCTTCTGCAATGAAATCTGGGCATCATTTAGCTTTGCTCTCATTAGTGCATATGTAGGACAACACTCACCTTCACTTAGAGGGCCAGCACAAAATTTTGTGCCATTTCTTCTTCCCAAGTAAGTCTTCAGTGTGGGATTTACACAGTGGCCAGAATTTTTGCAGCCTTTCTCCAATGGTGCATTTCTGTAGAAATTTACAGATCTGAAAACATAAACCATTTATTCCCATTAAGAGTACTTAGGGGAAAAAAAAAAAATCAGTCTTCTTTAAATTTTTTATCATTAAATTTTGTAATTTTTTTTTTCCTCCACCAGGCCTTTTTTCTCCAGCTGCTTCCATATAAACTATGCTCCTAAACTTCCAGCCACGATGGAAATGGGAAGTCAGGTTCTGATGTCTCTGAGGTTAGGCCAGAGAAATTGTACTTGCTTTCTTCTGGGAAGCAACGCTGCTTACAGTAGACTTCACGCTTTTTGCAACGTGAGTCACTTGCTTGACTTTGGCTGTAACAACACATAAAGTTTGCAGAGCTGTACGTACATAAGCTTGTACTCAGTAACTGGAGGAGCAACACTGTCTGTTGCAGAACACACTCAACTGGACAGCTGCGTGGCAAAGGGAGCTGGAGGTACAGTGCTGGGGGACCTTTGGTGTGGGTTTGGACAGGGGGTGGCCCCTTTGCAAGGTAGCATTCAAAGGAGGGCATGAGAAGCCTAATTAATTCAAAGGCCCCAGTATTGTGGGAGAGGTTTGCACTGACTGACAGTAAGATAATGTTTGCATAATTGCCCAAACATCTAGCCTCTGACTAACAATAATACTGCTATTCTCCCAGATACACTTTATTTTCGGAAGTGACCAGATAACAGTGGAAGCAAAACACTCAATTTCACAGTCACATCGAAACAAAAATAATTACAGAACGCACGCAGAAATTAAAATCTATTACAGGCAATTTGTGCTAAGAAACTAAACATACCCTAAAGCTAGACAACTTCAACCATTTCGGTTTCATTTCGTTATGATTGGTTATCCTCTCTGTTTCACTATTTAGGCCTGAGATCTTTTCTTCACGTCTTCTCTAATCCCATTCTTTTGCTGCCTTCCATCATTCTGGAGATATTCTAGGTTCTAGACAATGTGGATAGTCAATTCACATAATTAAAATGTAACTACAACCATCTTTTTCATTTTCCTTATCACAAAAAAATTACATATTGAATCCTAAAAAACTTTATGGATGTGTTTCTCATTTTGAGTCTTATGCAGTATCCACTGGAGATGAATGGGCTAATTTCCCATGAATCCAGGAAACACTGATACAAATAATACAGCAAAAAAAAAAAAAAAGCACTCATAAAAAAACCCCTTGTAAAATTACAGGAATGCAAGAATCTCCTTGACTGAAGACATGTAACCCCCGAATCACTGAGTAACCTACTCCTCAACTTTCAACCTTCCAGATAACATTACCCAAAGAAAAAGAAGCTTCTATTCTCCTTTCTAGACGTATTTTGAGCTGCCTAGAAAATCATAACTACAACTTATTTTTCCATACACACATCCCCTCCAAAAAGCACAACATGGCAAATGACCGGACAAGTCACTGTTAAGCCCTGTTAAGCCATTTGGGGTATCACCTTCAGAGGCTCCTGAGATTTCTTTTGTTCACCCTTGAGGTCTGTAGAATTTTTGCCACTGGTGCCAGAAGGCAGAGGACCCAGGTCAGTCTATCCTTTTTAGTAGTCTGACCAACTCTATTTGGCCATAGTTCATCAGCAAAGTATTTCTGAAAGGACAACAGAGCATTTGTTCTGATGCTGTAAGTGGGAAAACAAACCTGGGTACCAGTGTGCTGTGTCTGTCCTCGTTCCTGTAGTGAGTATTTAGAGCACTGTGACAGCACTACCAACTCCTGAGAGACTTGGAGAGAGGGGCACCAAGCTGTCCATCTGACTGAGTCAGAGCTGAAGGAGAGTGAGATGGAGAACATTTGCCTCAGGTGCTGAGCAATCAGGGAAGATAACTACTGTAATTTGTGGCTCTGCATAGTGACCTCCTTGGCTACCTGCAGTTCTCAGTGACACAGAAGTGGCCCCACTGCCACCAAGGGCAGAATTCGCACCTCCTTTCCTCCTGTTCTCTTCCTATAAACAACTACAGATGATCCTGTCCTGAGCCTCATGGCTGAGGGCCAGTCAGCAGATACCACTTATGCCATCAACACCATCAAGGAGGAAAAAGTTGCAGCAGGTCTGACCTAGTGCTCAGTATGAGGTACACCATCAGTCAGCTGCTTGACTCGGTCACACTCCCAATCATCTGGTGGGAAATGAGGGGCAGAAAGAAAGTACTTAGCAATGAATCCTATCTTTTTTTTTTTTTCTCCCCTCTACATTCCTCCCACCTTAATTTCATCGCTTTTCTGCCAAAGGTGGTAGTGGTGGAGAAATATGGTGCAAGTCTAAAAAGTCTTTTTTGTAATGAGTTTTGGTACCAAATTCCCAATCCATGCTTTTCCAGGTGGCTTATTTTTATCACACACACCATAACCTAGAAGTATCCTACAGTTTCTCCCCTGACGGGTTAGATACTTAAATGCACAACCATTTATACTTTCAAGAATTCAAATCTGCAGTTTCCAAATGGAATTATGCCAATCATGCAGGCCATCTGGCTGAATTTGTTGGTAGGAAGTCGTAAATAAGGATGACATGGGGTCACTTAATGGAAAGGCTCTGACATTTCATCCATGGTTTATTGCTATCCTCTGGTCCAACCTGAAGTGAGCTTATGGTCTCAGCTTAGTTTTCAGTGGACAAACTGTCTCTGTCACAATTTCCCTCCCCCTACTGTCAGGAATCCATATGCTGCAGAAAGGATTTTATGGTCTCAGTTCCGTGGGCCGTACCTAGCAGCACGCTCACTGATTTCAACAGCACATTTCCCACATCTGGAAAGGCACCACAGAAATTAATTCTGTACAAGTGCAATAGTCAAGGAGGGAGCACACACAGACCCTTGCCCTTTCACTTACAAAATCATAAGATTCAACACTAAATTCAAGAAAAAGAATTCTCATCATAAAAGCAAGAATAGGTTGCAAGGCTGAACACACTAGCACTCTGCAAGACTGCCCTGCTCATGCACACAAAATCTCTATTTTCAATTGCCTCTTGGCATAAAGAGCAGTTTTGGTTTAGAAAAAGGTTCAGAACTGGTATGAGGATCTCACTCATTTATTGCTCCTAGGAAACATTTTCTCTTTTGGTCTCCTCAGAGGGATGTGTCTCTGTAGGTAGGATCAGCACTGCCAGGGGAGGGGACAAAAATTCATGTGCAGATTCATGATCACAGTTTCAATAATCTTCTTGGCTGGGCACTAGCATTAGTCTGCATGTGTATGTGTCTGAGGGAGGACAGGGTCTCAACATAAATAAAAGGCAGGTTCAAGGAAGGGAGTAATCTCTTCTGTGTCCTTAGTGAAAAGGACAAGAAATGGGCTTACCTGCAGCTAGGTGTTAAGGAACAGTATAGCTGGAGAAGCACTGAGAAAGACTGCCCGAGGAGGTGTGGAGTGTTCCTGGGGAGACACAGACATGATTGGGGACAGAATAAATAACCTCTTGACAGACATTCCAGCCCTGTGACCGACAAAAATATTTTACTCCCTGCCACCAATTTGCTGGTTTCTGAGATCTTCCACCCTGCTCCACTGAGAGCAGTGATAAAGTATCTCAGTTCTTCCTATCTGATCTCACGTGAGCACACCAAAAAGCAGCAAGGCAAACAGACAGGGAAAATGCAGCCTCAGAGCATGAAACGTGGAAAATAAGGATATACTGATGGCACGTGAGCTGTCCCTCAGCCTCCAGGTGAAGTACCAGGGCTTGGCAGGCGTGCGAACAGAGCCCGCTCCTGGGTGTGCCTGACACCACAACAGCCAGGAGCACAACCAGCCTGCGGGTCATCCCCATAACTCAGTGGTCTCGTAATCTTTATGAGCAATTATTCAGCAACATCCAATAATTAAAAACAAATATGCTGCAGGTAACATGGAGAACAGCTAAGAGTCTGGGAGTAAAGACACCACATAAAAAAAGATTAACACAACAGGCTGCCATTGAAATGAGGCAGACTCCACGTGAACTGATGGCTGCTGGAGCCGCGTTTCTACAGCTAGAACTTTTCTTTTTTAGTGTCCTTCTAAAGAAGCTGAAAATATCCACTAACCCCGAGAACAAACATATCATTTTAAAGCAGAATAGGCCTGTAAGACTTTTTAACACTTGTTCATTGATTATATTAATGCCAGAATATATTAAAGAAGTGCAATATAAATTTGATTTTAATTGTTTTGTACACACGCCAGTGAAAAGGAACTGATTGGATACAGTTCACAGGCAGTATGTTAATACGTTATTTTCATATGATGATAGCTTTGCATAATCTTTCTTTTTCCAAGATTTAGAAGAACCTGTTGTTAACCAAAGCACAGGAGAGAGGAAGAATACAATTTACATAAAATCGGCTACCCTACACATTAATTAGTAATGTGGCTGAGCGGAAGGTGTGTTCACTTAGTAGAAAGTACACTTTATAATTTATACACCAGCTGTTTCAGTGCTTTCTAGTCCATTTTCCTCCCTGCCTGCCTCTAATGAAATCGTGTTACTGGAGAATTGACTGGGGTGAATTGAGATTTTAATCCCATTGACGCTTCTCTATGGAAAGGCACACTGGTGGGAACTTTTAATGGAAGGTCTGTAATCAGAAGACACTTGTATTCAGTCCCCCACTATAATGACTCTCATCAAATGTTAAAGCCCAGGCAGTGTGCAGAAGGCTAGAATTTCAAGGTTTTTGACCAACCCCATTTGAGGCATTCCTCTGGGAGTGTGTGATTACTCAAGTTTAGCAGTTTATTGCCTCATCTTTCAATATCCAGTGAAGCACAAAATTCTCATCTAGGTTGCTCTTTTTACTTAAAGAACAGGCCAAAATAGACTGCAGAGCTACTAGCACTGTCATTGAGGTTAATTCTTGCTTCTCAGTTAACAGGAGATCAATGGAAAAGCTTTAAAATATTAGAACACAAATGCTGCTTAGTCTCTAAAAATGCTCAGCAGCCTTTGTAAAAATTCTGGTTCACACCACACTTTTCCAATACGCACACACCCCCTCTCACAATTATTTATTTATTTATTACCAAGTGCTCCTTTAAGGCTAAGAGTAACATTAATTGAGAGGTGGTGCTGTTCTGCAAAGAAGGATGTAAACATGTATTAAAATCCAGCAAAGCGAACAGTTTCCCTATTCCCCAAACTTTGCAGTCAAGAAAAGTACAGTCATTAAAAGAGAGGTGGTCAAAAAGCAAGCTGAATTGGGAGTTAATGGGACTCATTATGTCGGCTGCATGTTAGTAATGTCTCCTTCTCTCCCAGAAAAACATGCAGAAATAGACACAGAAAAGCAAAACCCACTTAAACAAATGCCTGTTAAAATCCCTGTGAAGAGAATGCATTTGCTCTGAACAGACACAAACACATCAATTAATACAGTGGAAGCCACTTAAACAAATACATGTTAAAGAAATAAACTGGAAAAATGAAGGAACTTCTGACAAAAGATGTCAAATGCTGTTAAAAAGAATAAATCTATTTAAAAGACAACATATTTTTCAAATGCAGCAAGTCAAAATAGAAGGAATAATAGGAAGAATGCCTCTGAAGAATTAACACTGAATAAAAAAAGTCTTCCCCTTCCTTCTCCTTTTCCCTCCTCATCCCCCCCCCCCCCCAAAAAAAAAAAAAAAAAAAGGAATGAAGATGAAGGTTTCTTTAATAAGCATTTCTCTGGCAACTTAATGAATACGTCTGAATGACTTTCCTTATTCCCCGTTCCTTTCTTATTGAATTGGTCAGACAAAGGTCTAATTTGGGAGTGTTTTTACTTAAAGGAGCTCTTTCTTTCTGACACTTCTTTTGGGCCAGCATGGGTTCAGGATTTTCCGCTCCTTATGCAATTCACTCCCTCTGCTCCCTTTCTTATTTTTCTTATTTCAAAAAATGTTAGGATCCTCTTGTTATTAGAAGTTCTTTTTTTATGGCTTCCAATCTGAATAGGTACCTACATTCTCACATTCCCCGCAGAAGTCACTGCAGTTATTGTATATGTATTATAATTCATACAGGAAGGATTACAACGTAGCTTTTCATTGGATTATGTTTGTGTGCATTTTTCAAGGCTTATTTAATGTGGATATACGTCTATAGAGCTTTCTGTGTGCCTGAGTGACTTTCAGGAGGTCTTCCTTTAGATTTTTCCTATTCAACTTTGGCAGGATTACTTGAGAGCTCTAAGTGTCCAAATTTGAAACCAACATCCAAACGTCAGACTTCTTTATAGTTTCCATAGCAGGTCATGAATGGCTTTTGTTATATCAGCCCTAATTTTTCCAGACTCTCTCCTGCTTCCTTTTACCAGCCTCCTGTACACTTCTTGGACAGTTTTGTCACTCCCCAACCTGGCAAGTCAACCTCTGTTCCCAATAAGCTTTCTACTGGTGTCTCTCAGAAGTACTGATCCATACATCAATGATCTGCATGTTTCACAGACATCCATTAATTTATTTCCTCAGCACCTATATTAGGCATGTAACATTACATCAGTCTGGCAGAGAGCGAGCTGAAACAGAGACAAGCAACTGAGTCACCCAAGGGCACTCAGAAAATCTGCTCTAGAGCCAGAAATCTCATCTAGACTCTCATTTGTTAAACCCAGATATTGCTGAATATGTTTTGTGTGGTCCTAATCCACCACAAAGATAACAATTCAGACATTCTGAAGTTGTGCCTAACCACATAATACTAACATCTTACTATGTTAGTATGAGGTATCTTTTCTAGCTCTTCAGAAGTAAACAGCTTCTAATAAGTAAACAGCAACTAATAAATAAGGCCATTAAAAGCTGACTAAATTTGAGCAAATATGACAGATTCTTTCTATAAAGGGCAAGAAGGCTCCTGAGCACAGGCTAGTACTCCACTCACTCCATACTCACCTTTCTTATTGATGCTGACCTAGTTATGAACTCTCCATTTTGCAGAGGACACACCAAAGAAAATGTGGAGAGTGTTGTGAGATAAGTGTTGGTCAAAGGGGAAAGAAAAAGATGCATCAACACAATAAAATAATTGGCTGGGCTGTAGCATTGCTTGAAAGGACTGACAGGAGCCCTGGACCATGAATAGATCAAGGCATGAGCAATGCTGTTACCAAACTTAAAGACAGAGCAGTTTGCAATGTGTAATAGAGTTGTCATGTAAGAAAGGAAGGGAAGAAAGAAAACACATTCCAGTAAAAAACCCAGGGAGAGGAAGTACACCTGATCTTTCAGGCCTTCCCAGCACCATCTTTCCAGAAAGCTTATAGTGCCTTTTTGCCTTTCGCTATTCAAATGGCTGTGTGTTGGTTAGGGACATTGTGTATCACTAGACTAAAACTACAGAAAGACTAAAGAGCTTTATTTTCTGATTAGAATACAATTATAGGCATCTGCTCATTCCAATTTCTGCAGTGCCTTCTAAATAAGTCAGTCATGGATTAATCTGACCCTGTACTTATTCTAAAAGGTCTAATCTATAGATCTAAATAATTTGTTTTGAAAATAAGACAACCTCAAATTTTTGTTTCAATCCATTTAGCTTTCTTCACTCTGTTTGCTTCAGATGATTACTTTTTGAAAATGTGGAGTGTGGTAAATTGCCCCTGCAATAAAGACAGCAAAACTCCAAACATGGTGGAGACACAAGATATGAAGAAGTACACACAGGACAAAAATGCGCTTGTCTTTAAAGTTGGTTCTTCTGACTACTACTAAGGCATGACAGCCCATGTGCTACTCCAGCTGTGAAATACAGCAAAGAGGGTCATATGAATAACAAGACCTTCTACTTCTAACAAAAATATTGCTGTTCATAGCAGGGAAGCCCTCTTAAATACATTTGCACAGCACTTAGCACAATGAGCCCCGGTCTTCAGTGATACAACAGTAATAACTGTCAATAACACTGTTTATGGACATTTTGTCTTTTCAACAACATAAGGGTGCTTTTCTAATCCACAAAGGCTATAAACTTGAACTATTGCACTATTTCTAAGGGCAGAAGTGAGACCAGAGATCAGGCAGATGAAGCGTGTCTTTTGTGATTTATCTGCTCACTGCCACCACCTTCTTTCTTCAGTGAAACCATAAGGAGGCAATGCTCAGTGCTTAACCCAAATGTAAATAAGTATAACATCTTCTGGAAGCCAAAGCAATAATCCTATTCAGACAGATATAAAAATTGATACGTCTGGGAAGCACAAGCCATCTACACTTTCTGTATAAGGTACCTATAAGGTAATTTAACAGGAAAGGTACAATCTTTGTTCTGTGAAAAATCAACATGAGATACGCTAGACAAAACCACAGACATCTACAGTAGGAAACAATTCCACAAGTCCCAGGAGATAAGACTAATATGGCACAGGTCTTTCCCCTCATCACACTAGAGCTATATAGTCCATAGCATTCATTAATTTCTTGGCCTCTGTTAATCTCTAATAGATTAACACACCATGTCTTTTTTCCTCAGGACAGACTGCCCTCCACAATAGAAGGAAAGAAGAAAAATTCCAAACCTAGTACTGTCATTCAGAGAGAAAAGAAGTCAACAGACACAGAAAAAAGAAATGTTGTCATTGAAATTTTGTTGCGTTGAATCACTTAAATGAGACCATAGCTACTACAATATATTGATTTTTTTTTGCATTTCCTGGGAGGATGCCATTTGAAGGAGACAAGGTGCTTTATATTTGCTTTTAGGCATTATTTAACACTAAGTTCTACTCTTCTATGTAAAGATTCAGTTGTTTGTCAGTAATCTGATAAGCATAATTTTGTCATATCCACAGGGGTATAACATGGTCATACAGCTCAGAGCTGTATAATATGCAGCAAGTGCTTTTATAAATTCCTGTGACCTACAAAACCCAATTTCGTATGTGAGTATCTTCAATAGATTGATCTAGCTTCCCTTAATATTTTATGACTATGCATGTTTAACAGGGAAGATGCTTATAGTGACAGTATTTTATATTCTTTAATTATGTGGTAAATATTCAAAACGCAATTCCATGGTTTCTTACAGGAAACAGTAATAGCAGGAGCAGTTACAAAAGGGCATGAATCGAGGAATAGGTTATTCATGCCCTGCACAGAGCAGAAGACAGAGCATAGGAAGAAACAGTTGTCTTTGAATTTCCAATTAATAAAGATGTCCATGCAAGTCAAACACGCAGCATAGCAAGTTTCTACTATTCAGGCTACACTGGACCCTTTCCCAGGAATTTCAGTACCAAAACTATCCCTTTTCTGCAATAGCATTAGTGAGACCATCATGGTTTGGTTTGCTTTTAGTAAATGGTAGTCATTTACCTGAGCAAGCCAGCCAACACAGGATGAAATGCATGTGGTGTTATTTTCCACATGAATCACTGACACGGTGACTTAATTTTCAAAGAGGATGGAAAAACAACACTACAGGATTGATGTGAGTCTAGCAAGATGGGCAGAGGAATATGAATTGGCAAAGGCCTAATGAATAGCTCTTCTGCAGATAGTGACTAAATGTAGGAAATAGGTATCTGATGGCTAATGTTCTGGACCAAATGATCTACAATCATGAATTCACAATTCTCTGGAGATTTTTGCAGTACTCAGCTGGTAGACTATAGGACAGATAACGTGCAGAAATGTGTACTTGTCCCACAAATACTCAGTACTCCAAAATACATTAAATTTCTTGTTGCTTCTGGGAAAGAAAAACAACTGAAATAGATTGCTTATTTTGAAAACTTCGGCCAAACTGTAGGCAGAACTCACTGTCTCAAAGGTAAATGTAATCTAAATAATAGGAAATGAAAGAATAATTAAAAATACATAGCACCTGTTAACTGAAAGGCAATACATAGCATTTGCTAAAAAAGAAAAAAAAAAGAATAAAAATAAAGTTAGTTAGATTATGAAGACTGGGACAAATCATCACCTACTGCAAAGAGGCCCCACTGGTTTTGGAGGTACCTGTGCTCAACTGAGGTCAGGATCAGTTTGAGGAATGATGCAATTGCCAAAAGAGGCTTTTGTGTTTCAGCCCCACACTGTGGTATCTGCTACAGTGAGACCCACTTGCAGGGTGGCTGTGGCAGTGTCCAGGGGAAAATCTGTGACCATTTCTCTCTGTGCCTCTTGCATCTGCCCAGTTGCTGTGTCAGTCTGAGCTGACAGACTAGAAGCACCAGCCTTATAGTTTCCATAGGAAGCTATTTTTTGTGGCCAGAGAGTTTCTGCTGCACTCGCCCCTCTTGTAGCCTCCTCCAGACAGCAATGGGCTCACGAAGCCAGGTCCTGGGAGAAGGACTAGGTGCAGACTGATCTCCTAGAAGGGGAAGAAGTCCCAGGTGCCACAGCACAAATGATTCCCAGCAAACACCCAAGTGCCACTAAATTTGTGTGCTACGTGCAGGCAGATTAAAGCGTGTGCTTAGAAACAGGGCCATGACCGTGGTTCAGGACCCAAGCTATTGCTACGCGTTTACACTGCATAGAAAATGGATCCATGAAGCAGCACATATGTTTGTCTGATAGTTGTTAAACAGCAATTTGACTGCAGATCTTGTGGGAAAAATCTAGCAGGAAAGAGCCGAGTGTCTGCCTCGGTCTTGGCATGCAATAGTGCAGCTCCATTACCATTAGGGAATTGACATATGTCTAGAGTTAGGCACACTGGCAATCAAGCCACTTCTTTACAAATAACTAAAAAAAGTGAACAAACTGTTTGTTATCAAATTGATTCAGGCATCTGGGACACAGTGGGTGAATACTATTGATTATTTTCATTCAGGTTTTAAAGTGAATTTACTTTGGCCGACTGCTCTCCTTTCATATTTACTTGCCATGAACATTTGAGTGATCAAGTTTTACTAACACAGATGTGACCTTGACCAAGTCCTTTTACCCCTTTGTGCTTCCATTTCCTCCTTCTCTCTTACCTGTCTCAGCTGTAAACTCAAATAGATGGCATCTGTTAAAGTCTATATTAAAGTCTATACCTTAATTAAGTATACTGGGCTCTGTCTTGTCTGGGATCATTCCGCACAATTCTAATACAAATCAGAGTAACAATAAATTGTATAAAATGCATTTTGAAGTCTTGTATATGGTGGGTATTAGTGGGAAAGGAATTTGAAATTCAGAAGTGACATCTGAGCCAGATGCACTTGCTTTCTTGATCATCCAAACATGTAACCCATCTGCCCAGTCGCTGTGAGGCCACACAGATGAAACAGTGAATACTGAGTGTGGGCTACTTGCATCAAATTGCTTCCTAGTGGGGCTGGGAAAAAAAAAAAACAGGGGGAAAAAAACAACTTTTAAAAGACTGTTGAACAAAAAGCATAGAACCAAATTCAGATCTGCTCAGAGAAATTTCAAGAGCAGAAGAAAGTGACTACTTTTCTCTGATACAATACTTGCAAATTACATGTTCTGTTGCACCCCAGTGCTTTTTGCTGGAGTTGCCTGGTAAGCAGACAATTTATAAAATAGAAGCAAAGATGATAAAAAAAAAGCTTTTTTTTCATTTCTCTAGGACCTAGAAGCTAGGACACATGGATGTGGCCCCTAGCTTCCTCACCTACAACCAACGAAACACACGTAAACACTGCTTTCCTACAGACTTCTGCCACAGGTCCCTAATGTGCTCCACTACATTAGCTCAAGTTCTTTCCCCTGGCCTCTGTAGTTCCAGAGCACTCCAGCTCTGCCCAGATCCCTTGGCTACTTTTGCTGGCTACCGAAAGACAGCACACACCATAGCTGGTTTTAGTCATCCACCTGCTTACCTGCCTGTGCTGAGGGGGCCATCGCCAAGCAGAAGAGATAATGGTCCTGTTCCCCATCTCACTGTGAGTACGTATGGATTTTGCCTCCTTTTTTCTCCGGCTACATGGTTTTCCACACAATTGCAGAAGTTAAACAACTTTGAGACCTCTCCCTCATCCAGTTTTGTTGAGGCTATACAACGGGTTCCAGAACTAGTAGAGAGTAACCCACAGAGGGCACACCTCTATAATCCTTATTTCCACAGGAGCTCTGGCCTTGCAGAAGCTGTTTCACCGAGGGCCCATGGGCAGCACCGGCACCAAGCACAGTGCTGTTCCCATAGGTATGGGATGTCAAGCCCAGAGAACATTTCATACAGCAAAGCCACCACCTGCAACATCCCTTCCTTACCACAGGACAAGTAAGGAAAGACAACAGCTTATGCCTCTTATGGAACAACACCAAAAATATGCTTTTGGGTAGCCCGAAGTGTAAAAGCCCTTCTGAGCTATAGCTGTTTAGCAGAGAAGTCCCTGAGCACCCATTCCTTGCAATTTATCACTTCTGATGGTCAGCCATTTCAGCCTTCTAGATCACTAATCTCAGCTGCTGAGGTAGGACACCATCCTATATTATTTAAACCCTTTACTGATGAGGGCTGGATTCTCAGCTGCTGTAAATTGAGACAATTTCACTGAGCTCACTCAAGCCAGGTAAACTTAAACCAGCTGAGGATCTGGTTTAACCAGTGTAACTTCTGAGTGCGTTTACTGAATAATGAAAAAGAGAGAAGAATATACTTTGTTCTTGGGGATATTCAGTTTGTATTTCTGAGTTTTGTGTTGGCATTTTATTGAGGATTTTTTTATTTTTTTATTATTTTTTTTTAGGAAGAAGGAGTGAGGTGAGGGGAATTGGTTTTGGCCTGCTCAGGAGTTGCAGAGCTGAAGCTGGGAAGCAATGCAAAAGAACACTTTAATAAGTAGAGAGTGCCAAATGAAACACTGGCTTTTCTTCTATGGATGGAGAAAGCTAAATACAATATTCATGTTACCTCAATTTCTTCCATTGCTCCAGACAAAACCATTGCCAAGACAAAATAACCCCCTCCGCTATTGCATAAACTCTTCATGTGCAGTTATTTGTACTAGCCAAACAGAAAGAAATTAATCCCATTTTGAGCACTGAATGCATGGCCAAAGATTTCATTATTCTGTTACCATTTGGGGCAAATATGCAGGAAGAAAAGAAAACTCTGCCAGGATTTCAGACTGAAATGTACATTTAAAACTTAGTTCGTGACTTCCCAGTGCCATTGTAAGGGGTTTTTTTCTGATGTTTCACCCTGGAGGCATCATGTTGCGAGTTCAGC
>NW_010305630.1:158205-172214 GCF_000700745.2 Antrostomus carolinensis | reverse complement strand
GATGTTGCCATGACATATACCTCATCAGATCAAAGGCAGCGCACAGAGTGCCAGGGACGGATATGATTCTTTGGACTAATTTTATTATTGTAACTCCAGTGACTTCAGGGTGTTACACCAACGATGAATTTGGCTCATCATATACCAAATGAAGCTTAACATCTTTTGTTCCAAGCCTTCCTTTCTATCCACCTCCTCTGCTACCACCTGCTATTACTCTTTGGGTATGTTTACACCACATATTGCAAACAGCCATGAGCAAGCTCTGCCCACGCTCCAATCTGACAGAAGCCATGTGATTGCACTGGCATCAAGCCTGAGCTAATAATCCCTCCTGAGAAGGATTTTTTTCAGTGAATAGCATGGGCAGGATGAGTGTACATCTACCCATACAGTATCAACATGCCCAAAGAGTAATCTATGCTGGGAATCTCTGTACAGGTCTGGGATCTTCTCCTTTCCTTTTTCTTTTCACACACAGACTTTTTCCCATGCCCTACATAAAGAGATCTTGCACTTGCATTCATCATCCCCACAGTCAGCAAAATGCTCCCGAGTTGTACAGAGAATTACTGTTTTCATAACAGTCTGTTGGTACAGAGCACTTCACAAGTGTTCAGTCCTAGATACTAAGCTTTCTTCCCTACTAGTTTAAACAAGTTTTTCACCCAAATAGTTGACAAAACGATCCCATCATTCAAATCATGCCATGTCTCCCCACCTTTCCTTCCTTTGTCTTCTGCATCAACATTGCTATGGCTTGTTGATGGTGCCATTCCTGCATATGGCTCATCAACCTTCCTTGCAGTTAATACCTAGAATGATAGAATCATTTTGATTGGAAAAGACCTTTAAGATCATCCAGTCCAACTGTAAACCTAACACTGCTGAGTCCACCACTAATCCATCTCCCTAAGCACCATATCTACACATCTTTTAAATACCTCTAGGGATAGTGACTCAACCACTTCCCTGGGCAGCCTGTTCCAATGCTTGGCAACCCTTTTGGTGAAGAAATTTTTCCTAATATCCAATCTAAACCTACTATATTTCCTGGATTCTTACTTGGCAGCTTCATCTTTTGCTTTTGAAGACCTGACAGAGCATTCTCCTGAGGTCTTGCTGCTCCACCATACCCCTGACCTGCACCAGGGTGAAGACAAACCTGTAAATGTCACCACAACTGCAATGGCAAATAAGCTGGGCCTCTACAGCAGGAAGGGATTAGTGAAGCCAAGACCCTGTGGTGTCTGTAAGGAAGTATCACATACATTACATCTCTTGAATTTCTTTTCTCTGATGTAGGGAGAACCTGGGGTTTTCATATAATATTTTTCAAACAATTTAATTTTACCTAAACGCAAAGTTTTTTACTTTACTTTTGTTATCTGTTTAAATGAACGACCACACACCAAGATAAGCCAAGTAGTTATCCACTCCATGATGGTTTTCTACACAATTTTCAGTCATGCACTCCTGTACTCAACACTTGGGGTTGCTCAGTAGGTACACAGAAGCAGAATGAGGGCATGCTTCTGGTTTCAGTACACTCAGTTATAAACTTAGGCTGAGTATTTACATTCCTATTTCTCTGCATGTGCATAATAAGGAAGGAGGCCCATTGCTCAGTAATATGGAACTCCCTCCTCCACCCCAAATACAGGGTAGAACCAGGAACAGTCTCAGAGCAAGAGACCAATTTTAACATCAATTATTTTCATACCCACACTATATTTTTGCGCTAATGGAAGCTGAAAGAGAAGTCATCACTGTTTTTCCAGGAGCTTTACTAATAGCTTTGCAAAAATTTAGCCCATAAAGATCCCCAATTAAACAGAAGAAGTAAAGGAATGTGGCTCAAGAAAGAAGAAACAAGAAAAGAGTGTAGAAGTGCATCAAGAAGACAGAAATGAGATAAACATTTTACCTTCCTCAAAACCAGCAATGAAAATACTCTGAAAATTAACACTTTGTGCGTGCATCCTCACAGCCACATTTACTATCCTTGTCAAACGCCTTCCAAAATACTAAAAGGTTTTAAGTTCAGAAGATGCAGTATCACTTCATCTTTCTTCAAATCTGAGACTGCTAATGAAAGACCTTGTAAAAGTTATGTGGAGTTTGTATTGGCAAAGGATTATAGAGATACCTTTCCAGAGCTTAGCAGTAGCTCATGAATTGTCCATTGATGCTGGGAAAGGGAGCCAGGGAATCCAAGTATCACTCTACAACTTACCCCTCCGCTCCCCCATGGGCTGCTGTTTCAAGTGAATGACTCTACTTCACAGTGATAAAGGAAAATTATTTAAAAGCCACTTGATCTGTGTTGTCTCCATTCAAAAAGAATCTAACCTGATTTATTGTGCCTCAAATGGCTGAAACACTATTTTGCTTAATGTCATTAAAAACCTGATATCGGCACCCAGCCCTAATAAAAGTATCGGCAACATGGTAGTAACCTACACATAGAGGGAAAATGAAGCTGTCATTTTTCAATATAATTAAACCTGGTTTCAAAAATCCAAAGGTCTGTAATATGAATTACACTAATTACTTCTTGTGGTTTAAACATTGATTTAAAAGTTAAATTTAATGGACTTAATGGATGTTGCTTTTCCCATCAGACTGGTGGCCGATGTTTGTCTTGTTTCTTGACCACTTATAGATTTCTGTTGACCCTTTAAACATATTACAATCGGCAGCCTGCTCATTCTTCGTGCATGAGAGTACTACTATTACTTTCCATGGATAATCCCAGCTTCCATGTAACGTGTCTGTTGGAGTTATTTTTGGCAACCAAAAGCATGCATAGTCCAGGAAACAGAAGAAGAGATCATTGGACTAAATTTTCAGAAATGTGCAGGCAATTAATTTTGCCTGGGCAGTACGTGAAATCCAAATAAACATTAGGAAATAGCAAAACGTGCAAAAATTCACAGGCTGATAGTGCTGCTGTTCGCTGCACACCAGTCCCTTTCCTGCACTTGTTCATTGCTGAGCAGAGTTGAAATACAGAGGCAAAGTTGCTGAGCCTAGTTCTGAACTCCAACTGGTGTAACTCAGAAGCTGTTGGAATTACATCCATGGAAAACACTTTGGAGACTGGAATCAGGTTCCCTCTTGAACTTTCTGCTTATCTGGAAAACACTAAAAGCTGTGCTCGGGTTGAACAAATAAAAAATGCATTACAAATAATAAACTGTGGGCTTACTGTTGCCTTAATGACAGAACCCCCATGGATTTCATGGAAAGTCAGATGAGATACACTTCATGTGTGATCTATGGGATAAAAAGACCATCTCTGCATTTGGGCTCACACTCAAAAGTCACTCTCTGGGGGTAATGGTTGATAATGCTTTGATTCTCTTCAGGAGGTAAAATTAGTCAATGTTGTATCCAGGCTAGACATTGTGAATTGTTCCATTGTTAAGAACACAAAGCTCAAGTTCTTCAGATCACAGACTGTGCCTCCATATGAGTTTATAAAGCACTACTTGGGAGAGGAGGTCTAATCCTGAAGATCCAGGTGAAAACAGTGAGGAGTATGATTGCTTCATATTCTGGGAAACAAGGCCATTTACCAAGTAAGTACCTAAATAAAAACTTAGGAGAGGATTTTTCAAGTACCTCATATTGAAAATCTTGTTCTCCTAATATATCACAGTTGCTGAAGGCATCCTAGGCTAAGGTTAAACAACAGCAGAATGCCTGTTTTCCCACCAGACTGTTTTTACATTTTACAATGTTCACAAACAAGGGAACATTGATATCAAAAAGGAATCAATACCTCGAGATATTTGTACCTTTTCTTTTTCTGCAGCAGAAACTCTAGATGCTAGATAAGAGGTAGCTGGTAAGAATGGAAGAGAAGCCCACAAATATTTATTAATTCAGTCTATCAGGAAACCTACAACTGCAGCAAAGTCAAGTAGTAGAGTTTGCTATGACCACAGAATTGCCAGTTGTGGCTCAGGACAACAGAATTATTACACATTTATCTATGACAGGCTTGGTGCAGTGGTGATGCCAAGGGGCAATTCTCATTCAGCAAAATGGTTTTCCTCTTTCTCTCTGTTTGTGGTATGTTCCTGAGCAAAGTTGTGTGGCTGTGTTTGTCACTTGCTGTGCCTGAAACTGTATCTGGTATGGCTTTAAAAAGAATAACTTTAGCACAGAGGAATTCTGACAGTACCCAAATGACTGTCTCTGTCCGGGGAGTAAAACATCTGTGCATAAGTAAAATACATACATATTATCCATGTGTGGATTGAAAGATTTAACAGAATCAAAACACACAGCTCTGGGAAAATCTTGTTAAGGGCCAAGTAATCAGCATGTATAAACTAGCATGATTTGGTTGACACCAGTGAAGCTATGCTGATACACATCAGCTGAGGAGCCTTGTCTCATAAGTATGTTTTTCTTTCAGTATGGGAGTTCACTCAGCCCAGAGTTAAAGAGTACATCCTAATCCTCAAAGAAAAGGGAGAAGATTTTAGAAAAGTGATTTAATTCTTTCAATTTAGGAAGTCAAGCCAAATTAGAACACACTCAGGATTTCTGAACTGGATCCTACTCAATAGGGAAAACTTTTCTTGAAGTTTAGAAAAGTTTAGAAAAAACTTAAAAGCTGTTGGACTGAACTGCCAGTACTGGCCTCCTAACTAGCATCTAATGAGAAGTGACAGAGCATGACCTACTATGTCTTGATTTTGACTCAATGGAGAGTTTTGGTGGATGTGTACTGGCATGTGCAGCTCCTATGTAAACTCTGCAGTTTTATGATTGCATAAAGCCTTTTTATAGCTAGAAGATATTTGAGTTCATAACACATGCCTTTCCAGACTAGATAATAAGGGCATCCTTAATTAGTTTCTACCTTAAGATCAAGCTGCAGGGATGACAGGTTAATAAACACTTCTCCCTCCAAAGGTAATTCTGTAAAGAAAAATAACTAAGCAATGGAAGGAGTTGCAGAAAATTACTCTCTAGTCACGATTAATGGTCACAGTCCAAAGTTAAACATATCCCACCATCCAAACTGAAATCTGTTTTGACACTGGATGACGAAGGTATGTTGGTCTCATTACTCAACTTTCCTCTCCTCCTCTTTTTTCTAGCAATTATTAACTCCAGACACCATATTATTTTTAAGAACTACTCAGATATTATTCTAAGTACATATGTGCACTTCTGTAGACTTATCCTTCCGCCTCCCCGCCTCTGAGCTATATTTTAACCAGCCCATGGATTTGCCTTGGTCCTCTTCTCTGGGAAGACGGTGGCTCCTCATTCCTGCAAGGTCTCACACAGACCCTGCTCAGGGCAGCAGAGCAGATGCTCATTACCATCTCTTCATGAGTGTATCCAATTTCCATTACTTCCTCCCCACGCTGAATATGACATTAAACTGGAGACAGGCGCCCTAGAGAGGGATGTTCGAGCATTTACTTTAATGCGTCACTGAGGTAAAATATATCCTATGGAATGCTACTGGTGCTGAGAGTGCTTTGGAAGGACAGAAATTCTGTGTGCTTGTAACGAAGGAGTACGGTGCAGCAGCTGAGCTGAGGACCCTGAGCTCTGCAATGCTGCAGCAGGACTGCTAGCCCTGTCCTTAACCCAGGAGATACTTGGGAGTCAGAGCTGTGCCATTTTCTCACTTTTGCCTTACTAAAATGAAGTAACTAATACCATGTTTTCTCATCTCCTTGGGCATGAGGGAGGACAGATTCTTTAAAATAATGATTTTAATTCACAGTACTTAAAAATAGGCTCTTAACTCTATATGCTGGCATCTAAATAAAAGCAGCCTGACTTTGAGAGGTGCTAAGCATTTGCACCTCCCAGCAATGTGTACACGAGCTGTTTTAAAGATCTCCAAAGATACAGATTTTCTTCCCTGCCAATACCATTTCTCTCTCCTTCAATATAATTTTATAGGCCATCCATTTTGACATTACATCAAATTAACACTAAAAACACACCTACCACTTTGGATAGAGATTTTAAGAACCCACTCTTCACAAAGTAGGATGCATATTTTGTGTTACAGTCAAGTTCACATTTAACTTTGAACATGTGCATAAGTCATGGAGAATTCATCTTGACTTCTGTGTTGTCCTGAACAATGACATTTTCCTGAATCGGGAACAAAGAAAGTCATTGGAAAAGCAGCGACAGCAGAATAGATCATGTAATATGCAATTTAGAAGGGGCATCTGTTTCTGCAAATGAGAGACCCCAACAGAAAAATAATAACCAAAAAGAAAACTTGTTCAGTAAGATTTGAAAAAAAAAAAAACCAAACACAAACCAAATCAAAAACCCAGAAAAATTTCCCCCAGCTCCTCTGGATGGATTAGCCTATGGAGTCAGGAATGCTAAAGAAAAAGGAGAGTGCATTGCTGTGAACTTATCTGAGCTTTTATATCTCTTCCATTAGGTAATTTTCAAGTAATGTTGACTTAGCAGTTTCAATTTCATTCAGAGGAGGCTAAACAATGTTAGATGTTAAAGTCTTCCTTTCAGGTTTGCTTTACAATTCACTATTGCTCTTTCTACTCTTAAGCCTGTGCTCCAATATATAACCAGTTATATATTCCTTATTAAAAATGTACAATGTTTCAGAAAATTGAAATAGTTTTCAAAATTGTCCCCCACTGGCAATTCTGCATTTGATTGTCAAAAATGTTAATCTTTTCTCAGACCTGAAATTATGAGCCAGCTTTATTGGTCAAAGGCCATAATAATTTGAGCTCTTATTTTATAAACTCATTTCTGCCGAGTGATATCCTGATAGGAGCAAGAATAATAAATCACAAACATGTCCCCCAAGATTGCATTGTAAATGTCAAACTAGACAGGAAATTGTAATTAAAGAAAGGAAATTGCTACAAAGAAGCACTTGATTTTAAAATGAGCTAAGCACAGAATTTTCTAAGCATTTAATTATAGACCAATTTCAACCGACTGCTTTGCTTTTGCAGTCATATTTCTTATTATAACTCTTCTACATAATAACCAAATCTCCGTGCTTACGGTGGTCAGGAGTATTACTACATAACACTGCATAAGCATGAGGATTACTAACTTTACAGGAACTATTATCATGTTCTAGTATGATGGACAGCGATATCAGAATTTTAAATCAGTGACAATCTGATATCGTTTCATAACAGCAACTGCACCTCTCGGCACCTCACTTTTAAACAAGCAGCAGGACCAGTTCTGAAACACCTGGACTGATGAACGCCTGGATGAGTGAATAATGTGCTGAGGGACAGACACTCTGCCATCACAAAAAAATCCGTTATCCATGAAGGCTGCTGTAGTTCCTATCAACCTAGCCAGAGCCTTTCAGCGCCATAAAAAAGGGTGCAATGCACTTCCTCTCCAACGCATGTAAGTTAGAAAAGAAAGGATTTAGGAAAAAAACAATATGTTCTAGTAACACTAGACTAGCAAACCACTTAAATATATGGGTTGTGGTATGTTGTGCAATTCAGGACAGCCTTTTCGAGCCCTAAATTCTGCTACTGACCCTTTGTTTTTTACTGATTTTCTTGTTCAAGAGAGTTAACAGGCCTTAAAGACCCCTCTTCCCATCTTCGCAGCCAGACCCAGGAGTTAGTCCTCAGTTGCCCAACCATCTTTTTCTACTTCTTGTCAATACCACAGTGGCATAAGTGGTAGGACTGAAGTGCATAGTTCTCCTCTTTTTCTTTAGCATAGCCTAAAACTTTATTGGAAATAAAATATACTATAAACCAGCACACTGTATTTTTTTATTTGAGAAGACAGATATGCAGAAGAACTTTTCTACAAGACTGAAGCTGGAGAAAATCCTGTTACATTGAATCCTCATTAGGACCTAGCAAAATTCACTGAATACTTGACACTGCATATTTCCAACTAGTAAGGAATAAATCAAGATGCAGATGTGATCATTTGCACCCATAAGCTGACTGCAATGGAAATATTATGCTGCTGCAGGCACAAGATGGAATTGGATAAAGCCTAGTCAACTGGCAGATACTTACCAACCGAGGAATTGACTTGTTGCCTTGTGAATCAATGTAATGACCTAAAATTTAACCACTCAAACATTTAGGAGAACAACGTTAATAGAAGCATTCTGATCTTTTACTTTCCTAGGGAATAAAAACTATTAGAGTGGATGAAACCAGTGTCACAATAGAAGCCGTATTTTCTTCAAAGTGTGGATATGTAACTGTAACGTAGTCATTATTTGGCACAGTATGTAAAGACCTCTCAAGTAGAATAGGGTAACATTTTTAAGTATAACATGCAAAAGGAACACAATCTATTAAAATTAGTACATCTGATAAAATAGATGTCCTATAGTCCAGCATGATTTACTTCCAGATTTCATCAGTAACCAGAGTTCAGGTGGAATGAGTGGACACAGAGAAACTGGTAATCTCAAAGGGAAAAAATGCACCAATTTGATTGGAAAGAGGCGTAAAGAAATAAGGCCAGTCAAAAAAATGTGTCTTGGCAAGAGAACATGAAAAAAAAAAAATCAGTGTGAAAAAAGCAGCAAATGTTTTGAGATTGCTTTCACTAGGAAGAACTGTTGAATTCAAACTAAATAAAGATGCTGTGGGTCAAGTACTGTGCATCATCTTTGAGATATGTTCATATGGAAAGGACAGAGATGGAGCACGTGTGAATAGGTAAGTGCTAAAAGAATAGGAAAAAAGCAAGAGGAACTAAGAAATGAGGAGTAAATAATTTGTGGGAATCCTATGTGGACAAGGATACAGATGGAGAAGACCCATAAGAAAGCAGAACCTCCACTGGGAGGTAGATTACCAGGCACAGAACCCAACAGAAAGAAGGAAGGAGTGGATGTAAGGAAAGAAAAAAAGAGAAGAAGTCGTATTCTTTGGTAAGGTCTGTAGCAAAAAGGCTGTATTTGCCACTGTGCCTGCCAGCAGGGCACATGGCTGGGGCAGCACTAATGAGATCTGTGACTGGGCAAAACCACGGTTTCCTGGAGTTGGTACGCTGCTTGTTTGCTGAATCTGAATTTTGGTATTCGAAACCATCGAACAACAGCAAATCGATACAGATGACATAAAACTTACTTTTTGGGTCAGGGTGAATAAATATGTGTCTCTTTCTATTGAGCATGATGTGAAGTAACAGTGACTGCAGAGGAAAATGAGGATGGAGATGATGCTGCAATTGAATAAACAGCACAGAAAATAATCATGTCTAATAAAACATGCTCTTACCAGTGCACCTGGAGAATTCTCCTGCTTTACAGAGAATTTTTGTCATGATTTCCTATTTCTGTTTTCCTTCATGGTTATGGCTTTGCCACAGAAGTGGCATTACTAACACTCAGCTTAAATCCTCTCAAGTTAGTTTCGAACCCAGAAGAGAGTGGCAATTTTTGCAAAATCATAAATTAAGCTTCTCAGAATGACTGAATTACCTTGTAGAGCATTTTAGAACCAGGCAGCTCTGGCCAAGCTGCAGCCTGTGTCCAAAACATTCAGCCACACTATGGGGATGGTGCCAGCATTAGGGTCTGCGTGTTGATGAGATTAGGGACAACATTTGGATGTTGCTTCAGATAAGGCTTCCTTCATCTAAACCTGGCATTTTTGTCACTTCATCTACTTGTTATTACTTTATTTCTTGCACATTTTTCATTTCCCCTCTACTTGCATTCATTTTCTATTTCTTCCTGTGGTAAATTCAACCTGAGTCTGCTTTTATAATTTTTTTTTCAGAGAGATCATTACCTGTGCTTAATTCAAGCAAGGCTGTGAATACAACCATTTCCCTGCATACGAGAAGTGACAGCATGGCTTCAAGCAGGTGCGAGCAGTGCTGGAGATGGCAGGCAGGGGAGATTTGTCTGGTGCTCCGGGGTGATGGCACAGGGAATTTGCAGCGCTCAAAACAGGGATCTGCCAAGGGCAGGAGCTGCCACCTGCCCGCTCTCTCCTCTCATACTCTGACCCCAGCACCGGCTGCCCCATGCAGACGGGCAGCTCTGCTACCTGATAAACACCTTGTCTCTTTGGAAAGCATTATTTCCTGATTGCTGGTGAGCTTCTAGTGGCACGGACAAATTTATTTTGGAAAAAAGAAATAGAATCGGGCATCCAGCTCTTGAAAGGGTACTCACCTCATACAAGGTGTCTGTAACAGTAAGGTCAGGGAAATAACACATCTCTCTGACAGGAAGATAGCACAATACATTTTCTGGCTCTATTACAGCGTCTCCATGCAATCTGGACATGGCATTTCATGACTCGTTTGCCTCAGTTCCTCATTTGCAAAAAAGAAGACAGAAATCCTTCTCATCTGTCTGGGCCCTGAGCTCCCGGGTGTAGGCACGGTCTCAAACGAGGTGTTACAGCACACAGCCTAATAGGAGCTAGGCCTTACTGAGGGCCTTGTTCCCTTGTCATACAAACTCGAAACTTCTGTTACTGAAATGCTATTTACATTTGTCATAGTATTCATTAAGTTGTTAGAAATATCAGGTGAGACTCTTAGTTACAAAATTTGCAACCAGCACCTTAATATAATAATAATAATAATATACATCACAAGGGGGAGATGTTTAAAATGGTGTCTATCAAGCACTTCAGGAGGAACTCTGTTTCTGCTCCCCCTGATTGCCAGTGCACTGGAATATGCTGGGATCACCACACAAACACATATTTATATTTCAGCTTAATAAAATGGCTTTTTTTATAACCTGCCTTAGGTAGCTGCCATTAGGTATGCGTGCTCACAGGGGAAGGATCCTGAATTACGTGGCAGGTATTGCTAACACAGCACAGGGAGTCATTAGTAGCAGCAGATTGTTGTGAATGTGCAGAATCAAGTCAGAGATACAGTAACATATAAAATGTATATGTACACACACACCCAGAATGAGCACCTTTAAAAAGCCAGCACTACGGTAAAGCTTCTTCCAATGCACAGGAAAGGGAATTGCTTTGTTTATTGCCATCAGTGCCCCTGTGAATCACAACCCATATCACTGAAGCAGATCAAAGGCCGCAGCTTTAATTCCTCAGGAAAGTCCCACATCAGAACAAACAGTCAAAATTTCAGGCGAAGCAAAAATTCCAACAAATGAAAATATCTAACTATATCAAAGTAACTTTTTAGGATATAGTCCCAGTGCTTCCTTTCAACCAAACTCTTTATATCCTATGAAAGCGCTTCAACTTTATAAAAATGAAACATAACAATCATTTTTCAAACATCTTGATCAAAATCAGCTTGTTCCCACAAATTTTTTGAGGCTGCTAAATCTCTGCTTTGCATAAGGAAGGCTGTAGTGCTCTGTCACTTGTCAAATGCTGTGTTACACAAATATTTTAAAACATTTTCTCTTTCCTGCTCTCCTTTTCTTCCCTAATCAGTAACAGAAATAATCAGATTGGTGAGCAAGGCCTGGCCTTGTGCAATAGCTCCATTATGTCCATACCACGGGTAAAAGAAATCCGGGTAAAATTTTGTGTTAAAGCATCAGTTCAAACTGTAGAGAGATAAGACCCAGAATAGACACTTGGGATAGAAAGATCCATAGATTTTGTAGACTAAATGCTGAAATCATGCTGAAGGAAACGCTGTCCTATGAGAGGCTTGTAGGATTTATCCAGGATCCCCTAAGAAGCTACTGAAGTTACTGGAGAGCTAGCAGTCTCATTGATGCCATCCTGTGTTACTCAATAGCCTTTGCTGGTGCACTTTTCTACCATTTTTTTCCAGGACGTGGCTTTATTCTGTGACTTAAAGTCTCCATATCCACAGGTTGGAAAGTCACAGCACTGTGGTCAGAAGGGCATGGGCATAATTATCATCTGGGTCATCACTGGTGGCAGAGGTGTCTTGTGTGTCTGTTTGCTTAGTGGGGGGATAGTTTTTGTTTTTCTGCTGTCCTATTTGAACATGAAATGGCAAGAGATCCAGAGGATCCCAAGTCTGTATAGGAAATTAGCAGTCAGACTTAGGACACAGGGAAGCCAGCTCAGGTCTGGTAAGTTCCTTTTCATAAAACTACTGAGCTCAACTAGACATTACAAAAATCTTGGAGATGATGCTACCTACATATGCCATAAACAGATGTAGAGTTGGATTTTGTCCACATTGCATTAACATTTAAAACTCAGTAGAGGCAGGATATGCAAACAATGAGGGAAACTTCATGTATTCGCTCATACATTGACTTATAAAACTCAAGCTGATGGGTCATAAAAATATTTGAAGATGTTTACATGAAAATTTCACTTTGCTTGGAGCAGTAGCTGTTTCAGCAGCATATTCTCCCAATAGACTGTATACATTAAGGCAACCTTTTTTCACTACAAGTTGCAGAATTATATAGTTGCAGAATAATATAGACCTAGGCTGGTTATACAGTGTGTTGTGTGAGAAGGCTTCTCAATTATTTTTCACTGGTGCTTTCTGCAAACGGTAAAGAAGAACTTGGTACACCCTGTTGCCATGGAAGTAAATAGGATGGCCAAGCCAAAGCTTCCCACCTACACGTCTACGCCCCTGTGACAACCAAGCAGAAGATGAAGAGTCCTTGCTACTGCCACAACCCTGCTTTCCTCCTGGTTCCCATCTTAACGTCCCCTGGGCACTACTGTGCCACTGCACAGTGCAGAAGCACGCACCTTTGTGGCAGGTCTAAGTTCTGTACTGCATTGCTTTGCATCAGGACAGGGCTTTGGATCCACATGAAGAAATCACAGCAAGAGCAAGACCTGGTGTGCCGGTGAGGCGTACAGCCTGGCTTTGGGGCAGCAGGCAGAAACAAAGGGGGCCCTGCAATCCAAACAGAGCCAGTGCCAACCTCAGGGGTCACCGTAAAGCTACTTCAGTTTCTCAAAGAGGACAAAACTTGTGCAGTTAAGCATGAATCAATATGACCATTTTGAGAAAAATCTCAAATTCTCCTCTTTTATTCATTCCAAACATGAATAAAGAGTCAGAAATGTGAATTTTCCCTAGGACAGGACTTTTTAGAAAATTCCCTTTTGGGGCCCGTCATGGGGAGCGTGTTACACACATCAAGGCGTACACGTGAGCGCGTGGGGGTCGTGGCAAAGAGCGGGTGGCAGCCCAGCCCTCACGGGGGCCAGGAAGCCAAGGCAGCTCACAGCCCAGCAGCTGGGCAGGCAGAGGTTGGGGGGAGCTTGGCGAGCCCAAGGATGTGTGCAGCTCCACAAGCCCCACTCTGGGAAGGCAAGGTGCCAGCTGCTCAGGTAGCCTGGGAGGTCAGCAAGCCTCCAGGCAGCCTGGTCAGCGATCCCGGGAGCTTGCCAGGGGCTACCCGCAAGGTCAGGCCTGGGTGACACAGGGCGGGCATGTTTCCAAACCAGGGCTCTTGTTCCCCAGAACCAAAAACCCTCTTTCCTAAACAAAACCCCTCTCCATTGGTAAGATGCAAGGGCAGAGCCCTCCTCTGAGACCCCAGGCCCACAAAGGCCCTGCTGCCATCATCGTTTTCTGACCGTTGTGCATCGTCAGCTGACCTTTCTCTAGAGCTTGAGAGGGGAGCTCTGCAGAGGGGCTTGATGAGGGCACAGGAGGGTGCCCCATCGGCCATGGCCCAGAGGCACCATCTCCACCCAGCAGCACGTGGCTGCTCCTCCCTCGCACGTGCCCTGTCCTGGGCAACCTCCGTGTGGGTCTCTTGTACGGCACTGAATGGCCCAGGTTTCACAGACCGGCCCTCATCACGCAGCAGTACTTTCTGTCTGTTTATCAAACTCCATTAAAAGCAAACATTTCCCAAAATGCACCTCTGATTTACATACAAAAATTTAAAATGAAACCTCTACGACATCAGTGCCAGCAGCATCCATATCACTAGATACAATCCAGACAATTCCTGCAATTAATGAACTGGGAAAATTACAGGTAAAAGAAAAATGACTGTGTGAAAAAGACCTTGAAAGGCATGAAACAGACAATCATTTTTTTCTACATTTTATTTC
>NW_010305630.1:152229-158126 GCF_000700745.2 Antrostomus carolinensis | reverse complement strand
TTATGCATAATTGTTTGGTCAGTTTGTTCTTCCCTGAAACTTTTACTGAAATGGATTAGGTAAACCATGCTCTGAAACAGATTGAAAATGGAAAATATGTAAATATATAGCATATAACTTATAAAATTGTATATATATGTGTGTGGGTGGGTGCTGGAATAAAAAAGCTACTGTTACTTGCTGGTAGAACAACATATCAACAACTGTTAGAGCTGACTTGAAGGTTAAATATTAGGAAGGAATCCAATTTCTCTTGTCTATTCAGCTCAGCGGTGTGTTAGATTGCGGTTGGAGTGTGCTTATGGAGTGTGGGATATGAAGTAGGCTAATCAATCCCTGCTGCTTCATTCTCAGGTTCTTCTTATATCAGGTCCCTGCCCTCAGGCAGCCTTCAGCTTTCCAAAAGCCAATTCCATACAAATAAAAATTGCGACCTGCAGCTAGAGGGTGAAGCTGAGTTTCCCCCTCGTGATTAATCTCTTCTTGGGTGGCTTTCAGAAAAAAAAAAAAGAGAAAAAGAAAAAGAAAAAAAAAAGGGGGGAAAAAAAGGAAAGAGAAAAACCATGCATGCTGCAGCCCTGTGAAAGAGTTTTCCTATTGAATGAGCCCAGTGCTCTGGAGCCAGCTTATCAAATGAAAGAATTCATTTTTTTTAACAGTGCCTCATGTTGACATTGAGAAAATGAGCTATCAAACACTATGATTAAACTTCAGCTGCCATAATTGTCGTCCGAACAACTGCATGGTGGAACTGAAAAGCATTTTTTTTAACCAGCTGTATATGGTTCACCAGTAATACTCAGTTTAAAAGGTTGTTGCTGCTAGCAAGAGAAACAAGGCTTGAAATTAACTTTTTCCAATCCATAGACAAAATTAAACATAGGTATTTGAGTCACACAAACAACAGGTAAATCAGATGTGCTTTAAATTTCATTTCAGTCATTTTATCTGCCAAGGGGTAGCTCCAGGGTATTAAAATATCTGAGCATTTTCTTGTTTCACTGCATTTGACTGGATGGGTCCTGCCTTTTATTTTGAGAGAGAGAGAGGCAGACAGACAGACAAAAAGAAGTGCAAGGAAGGGTGGCTTAAGTACTCAGTTTGGTGCAAGCCAGGGTAGAGGGAAAGGAATCTAGAGATTTGTGGAGTATTTTCCCTCCAACTAAAATTAAGGATTTGATATGGGAAGGGGCAATCTAAACCACAATTGCCACACTGTGTGCAACTACTGCTCATTCTCCTTTCTGGCCTGCATTCATCCAGTCATCCACTTGAGGATTACAAGGATACTAAGAATTTTGTACTAGTAGGTATTTTATATTAATTCTCGCAACATTTTACATATATCCTCAAGAAACTGTGGCTCAGCAAGGACGCTGGAGAAGTCCTTCAGGGAGGGTGGTTAGAGGCACAATATCTCAGGAAGGTGACACCCCCAGCGACAGCAGCCCTCCGACCAAATGTAAGACCTTGGGAAATGAGCTGTTGCACAATTAAATCTCCGCTTAAGATTATTTAAAAAAAATCAAACACTACAAGACAGATGACAGTGCAGCGAAGATGAAGGAAATAATGATAGGGAATAACGGAGGGCCAGGTTAGTAGAATATAAATAGTTTAAATCAGAATATATCCTTGCCACTTTCCTGTACTTGCTTGGAATGAGCCTCTGCCCTCCTTCCTGAGGAAAGGCTGCATGAGACAGGGTGTGTGTGCTGCAGCTGGGTCACAGGGCTGTAAATCAGGATGTGGGTGAGGCTGTGCGCATCCACCTTGGCTGAGGATCTGGCCTTTGCCTGGAACCAAGAGCTTTCGCCAGCTGGTCCTCAAACCCTGTAACCAGCAGGGTTACAGCCCTAGGTGTCTTCCCCCAGCCCCCATGGTCCACAGCACTGCACCACCCCAGCAAACCATCTCCCTTTGGAAGTTCACATTTGTTTTGTCAGTCCTTCCATCAAATTAACATCGTAGTATTTTTGAATCTAAATGCTTTTTCTCCCCCTCTTTCCACCCTACTCTACCTACTCAAGCAGGTGTTCTTGCAAAGTCAACTGCATAACCTGATCATCGTTCTGTTTCCTGAACATATGGGAATAACATCTTGAAATAACAATAACATTTTCATCATTTTTAGAGTCTCTGACACTCTGAGCTTTACTTTACCCCTTTCCAAGAGTAAACTGATAATGTCTAGGGCTTGTTCAGGATACTCAGGGGTTGAGGCTATTGCTGGCAAACAGATTCCATGATCAGAGCCGAGCAGCTGGAGAAGCAGTGAGGTGCAAGATGACTTAGGCACGGTAAGAGTTAGGAGCTGAGCTGGAGAGATAGGGACGGCTTCCAGAAAAAGAAGTTTAGCAACAGATTGGATTCTGTTGATGAAAAATATCACAGGTCTGCAAATCTAGGGAATAGTATCTACTCAATTAAAAAAAAAAAAAAAAAAGAATTGGCACACGTAAGGCTAAGAAAACTCTGAAGTTGCTCAGACCCGTTACTTCCATGACACTCTCAACAGCTTATTTAGCAATCTAGTCCTGGGATTGTTCCCACCTGCTGGACTGCATACACCAAGTTATTATTGTTGGATTGCTTATGCATGCTGAGCTGCATTCCCATGTTTGCTATTTGTAGGGTCACTCAGACATGCTGGCTGGATCATGACTATTTTCAAGCATCCTGAGCTGCTGGAAATTATTCATTTATCAGAAGCAACAGCAGAGATATTTGTGTGAGGAACAAAGATATGAAAAAGGTATTCTAAGCCAAATTTTGGGCCAAGCTGCAGAGGTGCTGGGCAACGTATTATTTATTCATCATAAGCTTCGCAATATGAGGATGGCAAAGTTATAATCAATTAAGAAAACAGAGTCTGACATTGCAATACTCTTAGCTTAAGGAAACCAAATAAAATATCAAAGCTTGTTCAAAAAGCTTATTTTGAAATCTCAGTATAAATAAGAGGTATAAACACACATTCTTTCAGCTAGTTTTTGAGTGAACTGTCGGATATATTTGTTGCTGTGCAGAAAGCTAAATTAGCTTTTAAGATGAGACTTTCATAAAAGGCCTTGGAATTCTCTCTTATTCATCTCCTACATTTGAAATATTCTGATTTAAAGAATCCAGTCTATTGTTCCTGTAATAAACTTAACATTTACAAAGAGATGAGCCTAATATGGTCACCTTTAGAAAAGGACACAATTGCGGTCTCATTCTCAGGAAATCTTATTGAGCACCACTGCAAATGAATTCCAGGCAGAACTGGAGATGTGGGGAAACACCAAGGCAATACACCTGCAGGTTGTTTTGAATTCAGGTTGTTCTTTGGCTAGAAAGAAAACGTGAAGTTTGGAGTAGCTGGTGAGGAGAATGGGAACCCCTGGCCTCTCTGCACTTGGAAACTGTTCCTGAGGACACCAGCCTGCCAGGCTTTTCTCTGGGTGACAGAAGTGCTGGGCTTTAAGTTGCTCGCACTGTGCTAAAGCAGCAATAAAACTGTGACAAACTGACAAAAGCAGGTCAATTCACAGCTCAGGCTGACACCACTTTTTCAACTCATTTTGGTCGATTACCAGTCAAATTTCAGGTACAGAAGAGAGAGTGGAAGAAAAAGGCAGCACTAAGACACATCAAGGCATAGCAATCACACCTCAGCTAGGGACCCAGGCAGTTCCACCTCTTCTGCTCCGTTTTTCGTCAGCCCTCACCACTGCAGGTATGTGTGTGACAGCCTGTGAGACACCCACAAACGTGCTGACCCCCAAACCAGACGTAAGCATGAGCCTGCAGAGGAGACCCCAGGCAGATCAGGTGTGACCAGGGTTCTGAGGCGGCTGGGCTGTGGAGGGCCCTGTGCTCACAGCCTCCCCAGCACTGGTCAGACCAAGGGCTCTTAACACATTCCCCTGTATGCCAGTGCCTGAGGATCTCGCCCGTGTGGGGTTTCTTTTCTTTTCCACCCTTTCCCACAATTCCAAAGGAAGGCAAGCATTCATACAACCCAGTATCTCTGCCTTTAAGCTGGCACCTTCATCCACTGATGCTTCTTTTTCCACTGTGTTCAAACTTTGTTTAAATTAATGCTTTACAGTAAAAAACAGAGCTAATCATATTGCTGCATGAGAATAGCTGTGACTGACAACCTTTCTAAAAACACAAGCCCATGACTCAGTGCACACAACACAATTTGTGAAGGGCAAAATGAAACTGCCTGGAAAATAACTTCAAAGTAGAAGAGGAAAAATAATACACAGAATAAGAGTGTAACAGACAGGCAAAAACTTGCTAAATCCCCAAATATCATCTACTTTCCCGTTACAGGTCATTCAGAGGAAAGAAGGATGTTGCGTCTTCATATTCACATTTAACTACATTCCTATCTATATTTCCACCTTCTTATGCAAATTTGTTTGCCCCACTTTTGCCATGCTGCCTACAGAGAAATTATGTGTATTAATAAAGTATTTTTTCTCCTATTGCATTATCAGAACCAACTGCCTCTCACAACCTTATAAGCTCCTCTTTCTCATCACTGTAGGACTAAGGGCTGGAGGTTGGCATTTCAAGACCAGCCTTGGATCTCCGAGTCCATCCTAAGTACTGCAGGCTTAACATCACATAATCCCTTTCATAAATTTACTTTCTGATTGGGAAACATCTCACACACGATGGCTGCTGCTATAAAGTAATAACAAGTAAATCCAAGGAATCTTTTGCCTTTTTAAGGGAAAGATATAACAAAAGTTATTCAACTCCCCTCAATTAAACGATGACTAAAACACATATTAGCTTCCTTCAGACAAGCCCAAGGCAAAGTTCAGAAAAGTAGCTTGCTTCATCCAAGGGACAAGAAGTACTTACTCCTTCCCTGACTCATGCCCTCAACTCAATCATCAAACCTCTTTCTTTCACAATGAACTGGAGTTCCAGGATGGTTGTGGGAAATAAACCTTTATATTGTTTAACCTGATTTCTGTATCAGATATCTGCACAGGGAGCAACAATGGTAAGAGAAAGCGTTAACCTGTTTCCCACCAAGCTTTCAGTGGTGCTTATGCTGATGTCTCTACCACAGTATCAAGCAAAATTAATCTCATTGTTATAAAGAAAAGAGAAAATCAACACTTACATTGTCTTCTATCCCTTTCAGGAAAGCTGAGGCAGGTCCACTCATGGTCCTAGCAGGAGAGTCCAAGGTATCTGGGAAGTACATGACATAAAATAGATGGAAGGTTATCTGGAAGGCAGTTCAGGCTGCTCGCTGCCATCAGGGGCTTCTGGAGCTCCAGAGGCTGGGCAGAGAGTGAGCAACCAACAGGTGCATCTCTCAAGAGAAAGTAGAGTGATGGAAACATCGAGAGCTGCACGTACAACTGATTCAGTGATTTTTACTCTCTGAGTTCTGGGGCTTAATTGTGATTACAAATAGTCCTTTCAGTCCTACTCAGCAGGTATATCATAGCTGAAAAAAAAGGTGAAAGAGAAAAGTACTAAAGCCATAGGTCCAAGTGCTCTGCCAATGTATGTAATTGCAGCTATACTGGTTTTAACAGAATTCCACCTATTTACATGAACTGTTGTGTCTGGCTGTGCTTGTCCAAGTGATTTTTCCATGGTCAGGAGCTTATTAGGCATTCATACTAATTGCAATTGGTAGCATTGCCAGTTCTTAATGCTGCCTGACACTTCCCAATGATTCCAGTTGCTCTTAATTTTGCCAGATATTACTAATTCAGGCTGGAATTGTTACCCTGGATATGTACTACTTTGTTAAAATTGTCACCAAAACCAAGTGCCCCTTCCAAGGATGAAATCAGAGAAAAACACACTGCTTTGCCTTTGTTCAGGATACATATACTATTTTATTTTTTTTTTCAGTATATGTTTCTGTTTGT
>NW_010305630.1:151553-152199 GCF_000700745.2 Antrostomus carolinensis | reverse complement strand
TTTTGCAATTTAGCAGTAGGAGAAAAGGAGAGGATGTCCCACTGTTAAGACTGTGGGCCTTGCTGCCCACTGAAGAGGATCGTGTATCGATCTGCTCCTTATCAACTCTCCCCACATTGGAAGGAGTCTGTGTCTTATCTTTCTAGTTGGGCTGGGTTCCCTCTCATTTGATCACTGGAGGGAAACCTAAAGACGGCCAAGGGGTGGGACGAGAACATCTGGTCCAGGTTTGTTGAGGACTGTGCAGTAAGGCATATCTCAACAGGAACGCGGTGTCAGGTTATGGCGCTTAGTAAATTATTCATCACCAATGATTCACTAAGCTGTGTTAATCAACAGAAACGACAATATATCTGTAAAAAGATCCTTGGGACTGGTTATGTTATTATGTAGGAGCATTCCCCCAGCTTTGCAAAAATGTTCTACAGTTCCTATATATTTGACTTCATCTTTAAAAGAAGAGGGTAAAAATAGATAGTCTGCTAAAACAGATTTTATTATAAATTATTATTCTATAAAGTAATTGGAGAGATTATTAGAGATGATGATTACTTTGTGATTCTACCTAGAGAAATTATACTCAAGGCCTGTCAGCCTGTTTGACAGGACTGCATTTATTACATTTTTTGGGAAGCACCCAGTGTAG
>NW_010305630.1:129509-151515 GCF_000700745.2 Antrostomus carolinensis | reverse complement strand
TTAGCCACAAAAGCAATCTGACCAATTTTTTATTTTAGACCAGACTGTAAATGGTGTAAATTGACATAGCTCCACTGATGCAAAGTTTCAGACAGATTTGAAAAAGTGCCAGTTCCTGTCCCTTCATTCCAGTGGAGCTGTGCTTACATCAACTGAAGATATGGTGATTTCCTTTTAAACATGCATGAAGCATTATTTCCTGGAAATAGTTCCCTTTGACTTTGGGCCTTTCAAAAAAAGAAGTATCCAAAGCCCTCAAAAGGTAAAAGAAAACAGAAGGGTTGAAGAAAAATTACTTAATTCAGTGATATTAGAGAGAGACATACCAATAAAAGAAAACTTCAAAAAGACTTGAGTGGAATTTAAGATAAATACATTAATTAAGATATAGTTAACACAGTAATCTAAAATTTCCTGGAGACTTAATGAGTTCGGAGCCACTAAAGCTGCACTAAGCACAGGAGACATAATCAGAATCAGAACTGACACATAGCTCAAAATCATTTCAATTATCTCTTTCACTTACATTAGCCAGAAAAACAGTAAACAGTCAATGGGATATAAGAAGCATAGACAGGCAACATCAATGGGCAACAGACAAAGGCTAGGTCATACAGTATACTGAGAAAAGAGCTTGACCTTTGGAATTGAAATATAGGCATTTTAAGCTCCAGTGGAATGTATCAGAATGGCCTTTTTCAACTTAAATGCATAAAAGGTCAAGGGGAGGTCATATTCGGCTTTGGGTTCATCAGCACAGAGCATATCCCAGCCCTTTCTTTATTCATTCTCATTTAAAAAAAAAAAGGGGTTTTCAAACCTCTCTGGCACGGCATAAATATTCATTCTCCAGGGCCAGATTTTCAGTTGGTGTAAACCAGGATAACTGCATTGAAACAAGGAACCTCTGCCAATTTATACCATCTCAGAATCTGGCCATCCTGTTCACATTCTTCTAAGATACAGAAATGGCAATTTTGAAACTTTTCCTGGAGCAAATGCTTCCAACAATAATGATGCATGTTGAAATTTGAGACTTTGACATTTAAATTGTCTGGGGCCTTCTTTGAAAGGCATGGCAGGAGGTATCCTCCAGAAGAGCCAAGGAGAGAGTAAATACTGCAACAATCTAGTTTACTGCTTCTCTATGTGTTCAACCTTCAATAGCAGTTTTATGTCTTTCTCAATATTCCCGCAATTCTTTTTAGACAGGAAAGAACTTTTCTGTTCCCTTATAAATTACTTTGAAAATGGAGAAAGACAAAAATAAAAGGGCCACTCACCAATGACATTGCCACATTAACAGAGTGAGGACAGAGCCAGCAGCCTGCAATAGGACTATGCAGCCATAACAGGGCACCATTTTGCCTCTTACACCTAACCAGTTAATTAGCTAGAAACCAGATGAACATACAGTGATCATCCAAAGTCAAATGAGTGGCCACCTTAATGAAACAAGTATCCGCAGTTACTTATTTATCAGGCAGTTTCCTTTCTGAGGGAAAGGATGAAATCAAGTCTGACACTGCTCAGTGACTATTTCCAAAGGATCACGAATTGTGTGCCTTACTGCCTGAACCCAAGTACTTCACATCCGACTTTCTCAGCGCACTAAGGTAATTTCTAAGATATTGGTAAATAAAAAGTGCCTCTCTTTTTTAGGATAGAGAATCCATTTGAAGAAATATAATAATATCAAACTTCTGCTGCCCTGGAAAACTATTTTTATCCTGACATGGATAATACACAGGAGTTTTTCCTTTTTTTTTTTATTTTAGAGTTTTAGATGACACTATTCAACAATTTTCAGAGACTCTCTGGAAAAACACAGCTCACCCCAGGTGGCATTGGTTTTCATGTGGCATTTCTTAGTCTTTATCCAATTTCACTTCTGTCCCTCAGCATGCAGGACAATCAACACAAAACCATCAATATTTCTCCATATTGAGAGTCAATTCCAAGGACGAGAATCTCATTTTTTTATTTTAGTTGTAATATGCTTATCCTTAAATGAACATTTTAGACACAGATTCCAAATTATACATTCATTGGAAAGATTAACTCTGATTAACAAATTCATGCTAAACAACTGTGTTTAATTGGATTTTTGTAAGCAGCTAAATGTGAATGCTTCTGAGTTCTTGTATGTGGAAAACAAAACAAGAAGTAATTTTAAAATATCTAATGAGGAACAAACTCTGTGCTGCTGACCTATCTTCACTGGTGATGTACCCTTCTTCTCTGCATTCCCCTGTATACAGAGTTCCCCTAATCTAGTCTTTAATAATGGTTAAAGTTATCTGTCTAATCAAACTAATTAGCACTGGTGAACAGAGACATAATCATAATAGAAAGCAAATGCCAGTTTTACAAAATGGAAACGCCATATGTGCAGTAATTAGTGAACCACAGGCACTTTTTATAAATCATATTTATTAGTTCGTAAACAAATCAAACCCTAAATGAAATGAAAGTTACCATTAACAAACACCAGTGAATAAACAGATACCGTGACTGGCCCTGCTGGGTGCACTGTGCAAGGATCTGTGTAAGGGTACCCCCCTCTTCTGAAAGTTCTCTTAGAGGTGTTGAAGGCTTTTTACAGCGTACTTCTGTGTCGTCTTCTTTAGGTCGCAGCATGGATGTGTGAGCTGATCTAGGGAAGCTGCAGTTTCTTGTCTGGAGACCAGATGGTCATAAATTAGGATGTTCAGGTTACATCCATGATGAAAAATGTAGTACTAATAAGTACTCTAATAGTGTTCTACAGCAGACCAGGTTTCACCAGAAATTTAACGTGGATTTTGTCACCTCACATAAACGATGATATAGCATGAAATAGATTTAATGGCAATCCCTCCACCACCCCAAAAATTGCCCAAATGCATGAACTCTGTTTGGCTTCAAAACCCACATCTTCTTCTTTTTACTGATGGTGGTCAGGTCATTCCTTAAAAGCAATTATAAGAAAAGACCAAAAAAGGATTTGTAATGAGAACATTTTTGCAGGTTATAAATTCTCCTAAAAACTCAGATTAAAGGAGTTTCAATTAGGCATTGATCACTCCTTTCTCACTGAGCAGCTTGGTACTGGGCTGATAAAACCTAGCCAGCAGAGGCACACTTTCAGCTGGCTCAACTCAACATACAACGTGCTATTTTACACCTCAGACACACAGCTTAAATATATAGCATTGGAGGCTCAGACTGAAAAATCTGACTCAATACTTACAGGAAGACTTAGTTAAAATTAAGAAGGTTTGTAATAAATAGCACATATCATTACATATCTAATCATTATTTTCATGGCTTTCCCCTCCTACAGGAAATACTGGCAGCAGAAAAATGATGAATAGAGGTATTTTTGGAGGTACAAAAACGCCTTCATTCCTCTAGCTGTTAAAATAGTCTATAGGCTGAAACTTCTTCTTTACATTAAGTATTCTTGGACTTAATATACCCTGGCTATTTCCAAGCTTTGGGCAGAAACCAGCTTTCCTTTCTACAGTTTTGCCTAAAACACTGCAGAACTTGGCCCTTTGGGTTCTTGAACCCTTTTTTTCTTAACAAAATGAAGCCTTCAATGTCCACAGACCAGATCAGATCAGGAATGTTCCTGCCTATATTGAGACTTAGCTTAGTCGCCTCCTTCTTTCAAATGTGATGGTATGATGGAAGTGTTTAAGGCCAGGCTGGATGAGGCTTTGAGCAACCTGGTCACGTGGAAGGTGTCCCTGCTGATGGCAGGGGGGTTGGAACTGGATGAGCTTTAAGGTCCCTTCCAACCCAAACCATTCTATAATTCTATGATCTGGTGAAGCAGTGTTTAGGAACAGGCTGCACACATCTCTACTCTGAGGTCATGGCACATGTGCTCAAATCCCCACCCTTCGAGGTGAGAACACAACGTGAACTTGGGGAGCAGAAGTACAAACCAACTTTTCTGTAAGTGGTAAAACCTACGATTACCTTTAGTGCTCATTTTGAAAATGTTAATTAGAGTGGGTATTTAATGTGACTCTCCTGTAGTACGTACACGAATAGCTCACTGATCTCACCCCGCCCCAGCAATTCCAATGTATGCTGTAACAAAGTCTGAAACATTAACAGTGAATTAATTATAATTGTGCAGTGGCGCCTGGCCACTTTGCTTTCTGTCTAGTTTATCTTTATTTTAGACTAAAGAAAACAATAATGAAAGAACAAACACGCAATAAAATCTCTGCAAGAGAGAGAAAGCAGAGTCTCCCCATTTTGGTTCCCCTCTTGGCTATAACCCATATCTGGGTGGGAAGCATGCTTTTTACATTTAAAAGTGCAACACAGAAAACAGACCCAAAGTTGCATGCATGCTGTGCATTTAAATTTGATCCCTTTTTTGTTTGTTTATTTTCCTGTACTTCTTCAGATTGGACAGGAAGCTTAAGCATTGAAATACAGAAACAAAGACCATTTTCATTGTATATTTGGCCTGGCCAAGACTAAGATGTAATACCAATATTGTGAAAAAGCCTGAGCAGGCAGGTTTTTTTACCCCAAAATAGACAAAATGAATCCACACAATCATCTGAATATTTGTGGATTTTCCAAAACAGAGCATTGCCAACCACACATGGGCCAAAATAGCCACTCAAGATTCCACAAAAACCCCATGAAGTTGCCTTGAAGATTATTATATTTAAAAATAACAATAACACAACAGTTTTCTTCCTTTATTTTCTGTCTTCTGAACTCCTTGGGCACTTTTAGTTATTTACATGTTCAAGCAAAAGCCTGCATGAAATGCCTTGTTTCCAAGACCTGGAGCTGTAGGGCCCTTCCCCAATCTCTATCACAGGCCATGGGATAAAATCACAAATTACTGACCACTGCAAAGTGCACGGATGCCTCCCAGCTCAGACCGACTCCTGTGGCTGGCAGAAATGCCATGTGAGAGAGCCAGAAGGGTCTCACACATCTTAGCAAGCTGGGCTGGGATTTTTACACTCCCTGATACCAGTCCGAGCTGTGTTGGAAGAACACACTTTAAAAAAAACCTTGTTTTCCCTTAAATAGGTCTGTTGAATCTGTTTGTCATGGAGCAGAGAGGTAACAGGAGGGAGAGGGAGGAAGACCCACGATATCCCAGAGAAAAGGAGGTGTGGGGAAGGAACCTCTGTGGGGAAAGCAGAAACAAAGGATACAGAAACAAACTGGTACAAATACCCATGGGCTCCAGCTGCTCAAGCCTCTCCACAGCACTCAAATGCTACCAGCCCTCGATTTTACTGTTACTAGAGAGTAGTTTTAGCCTTATCTCTGTGCAGAAGGTATAAAGCAACCTGAACGCCCACCAGAAGTGCAATTACAGAAAAAGTGATGAAACACCCCCCCAGTACTGTGATGCTTCAAGAAGACCAGCCCTGTTTCTGTTGCAGACCAAGGCGGGTTTGTTAGTGACTAACGTGAGTTGGAACAGGGGAGGTACCTGCCTTTGCAATAGCCTGATTACAAGAGGCAGTGAAAAGACCCCTGTCGATTTAAATAGTCATTAACTGTTTAACTTACTAAATGAGGTTTATGGCTGCTTCGCATTAAACCTGGTAGATATCAGTGATCTGACCTCAGCATTGTAAACATCAAGACAGAGGTTTAACTTGCTTATTCTTTGAAGACTGGCCTTTTAGCATTCTAATAAAGCAGGAGTATAATCTACACAGGATAAACTCCAGTATGTTTTAAATAATTATACTACATGGTTAAACAGTCATTACTGTAGGAGGACAAAGACCAAAAAGATTAGTTCATACTAAATATTTCTCTTAAGTGATGTTGTTTTCCTCTCCTAATTTGGTTTCCTTACAACAAACTTTGCCTTCATAATTATTCCCTTGATTACTGTAAGAGTGCCAACATAATTTAGTATTTGCGGCTGGTACACAGAGCCTGGCAAAAACCTGACTCAAGCAAGTTTTACTGCAGATTCGGCTTACTGCACAGAAAGCAGTTTTCTATATGAAAACTATTAAAGTATATGAAAAGTAATTAAAAGCATCAATTAAGAATGTGAAATAAAAATAATTTTATATTAGCCAGAAAACTTCTTCTGACACACTAAAATGGGTGCTTAAATGAAACTGTGATGTGGGCTGCCACTTATTCAGAGCTTGAAAATACTGCCAAGTGGTGTCTAAATGTATCATTTGATGCAGTATTTATAGGAAAATAATTTATTCTTACAATCTGAATTAGTGTAATACACTGTCACTGTGTTCATCTGTATGAAGATACCCAGAAGTGCCACTGCTCTCCTGACAGTTAAAATTAATTCTGCAAACAAACTTGTCTTTTTCTGTGTATGGAAAAGACACAACTTGACATACTCTACACTCCAGCTTTCCCGCGTCAGAAGAAAGGGCAACAGGGCTATCAGTTGCCCCCATATTCATCAAGGGAACAATCTAAATTGTGAACCCAGGTCCTAGCCTACCTTTACTGAAAGCATGGTGGTAGCTGCAGGCAAAGTCCTCATCTACTTCCCTTGCAAATCACAGTCAATTATGAACATGTCTTAGAAACACATATGCTGGATCACCCGAAGAACAGCAGTCTTGGCTCACTCGTGTTTTTAAGCAAGATACGACGGTAAATCTTCCTTCCAGAAGAGTAATGCGTTAACCCACTGTGCCACCTAATCTAAGAGCCTCATTTTGACTGTACAAAAATAATGTAGGGACCTAACAGTTTAAAACTGTCTTTTCTGGTGCCTAAGTGCTTCATTTTAATAGATATTAGCTGTTAAAGACACTCATTTTAACAATGACATTTACAGCTTTAACCAGTCTATCATAGAGCACAAGTGCATCACTTAGCAGGATAGTACTGTTTAAAAAATAATCTACCTGCTTTAATGCATATTGGAGTGTATTAGTTGATGTTGAATTAGGTCATTTTAACCCTTCAGCTTTTTTCAGGAGCATGAATACACTTCAGACCCTTTTAGCTTAACATTGAACTAAAAGATTCTTCCACATAATCATGATATTCACTTATGTCTACCATTCCATTTAAATTCCTTTCCATTAATTCCTTTCAATTAATTAAGTCTCACAACATCACCACAAAGAGTTTAAGAGCTACTATTCCGCAGTTTGGGGTTGCAGGCCAAATCCATTGGAGATGGATTGAATAACTCCCACTGTTTTGAAGCAGGCCAAAGAACTAGGTTTTTTTCATATCACAGAAAAGACTCCCATCAATTTATAAGGGAACTGGGACACAGGTGCCTGAACCAAAGCCACACACCACCACATGGCATCACAAACCTTCTGAAAGATCCCAGATGCAGAGACTCCTGCGTATCTGTAACCACAGCCCTACCCTTCTTGTGAAACAAAATCGTGAGACAGCAGATGATGAAGAAAATGTCAACGGGCTGTATAAACATGCACTGGAAATCTAAGAAGCTGATTCCTCCTCTGTTGCTAAAGGCAGAAGAACTGCTATGCTAGGTCAAACAGCAAATCCAATTAACACAGGATCTCCTCTCTTATAGTGGCCAGCTCTTCGGAAAGAATACAAGAATTATGTTATGCCATCTCAGCTTCTCAAAACAAAAAAATTAAACACCTTTCTGAGCCAGACCTTACATCCAGACCAAGTACCTTTACAGAACCTTGCAGCCTTTTCTGGTCTGTCTCCATTACTGAAATGAAATGCGGGTATGGCTCCCTGAGCGAGATGGAGCCTTGGCCCTACACAGAAGTGAGTACTGTCCATCCACTGATCGGAGGTCATCTGCTGGCTCTATAGCATCCATAGGGATTGACTCTGTCTCCCTGGGAGCAACCGGTGGAAGGTGTTGTGCTTCTGCGCAAGGCTGTGCCTCTCCATTTCCCATTGAATTCTTGCAGGTGGGGGAGCTGCTGCCATCCCCAGCAGCAAAAGCCCAGCCCAGTGGGAGAGTCTGAGGAAGCTTGTGGAAGCTGGAAGGTTGTCCTTGCACAAAAGCCCAATGCCACCCACACATTGAAGTAGGTTGCTGTTGAGCTGCTGACTGGAGGCATCTCCCATGACTTCAAAGCAGCGGAGCCAATGGCTATTTGCAGACACCGTTGGGCAGCCATTTATCAAAAACGTGTCCGTACGGGCCTGTCTGAAACAAGGAGGAGGCAGCACACAGGGCTGCACGTGCTCCACTGGCTTCCACTTCCATCCCTTTGAGACAGGCGATTAAAACTGCAGAGAGCTCCTGAAACATGGGTATGCCACCAATTTACGCAGTGGAATAAATATTTTCTCTTCTGTTTTCTACTCTTTGCTTAATAATTCGTAAAATTCTCCTTGCTTTCCCAGCTGCTGCTGAGCAATAAGTAGCTATTTTTAGAGAGCTAATCACTGTGACTCTACAATATTTCTTCCGAGTTGTAAAACCACATTTGCCCTTGCTTAATCTTACACAGTTTGCTGTGTAGATATTGTCAGGGTTCTTATTTTCCAGTGGGCATTACTTTGACCATATTGTCATTTAATTTCTCTGCCATTTCAGTTATCCAGTAACAAGAATGCCACGGTCATTGGGTAATGGGACATCCTTCCACAGCTTCTTGTAGACTATTTGCTATATGATCATGTTCTATAGATTTGAATGGCTGTGGTGTTCATATTTCACTGCATTGTTTAGGACTTGTGAGAAAGACAGCTTTCTGGATGGAGGGTATTCTTCGTAGATGTAAATGTTGATAAAAATGTCTGCATATTTTTAATACCACATATCATGTCTGAACTACCTTATAAGGGATGCAGCATAAACAGTGATTTAAATACAGGTGTCTGAAAACTGTTAGATTAGTAGTTAAAACCAATCTTCTATCGGTCTGTCTAGCACACTGAGTTTCTCCATAGGTTATCACGCTTTTGCAGGAGAGCAACAGAAAGTAAGTAGCACCACAGAGCACATCAGATATATTATTGCTTAGTACCTAGAGGTTAATAAAGCCATTTTCCAGATACAGAATTAAGAAGAGGTTAAAAAGTCATCTTCTTATCCTCAAAATGATGTAACACCATGTGCAAAATTCAAGGTTTGACACAAGAGTACAACACATGAAAAGAGAACTTGTCAGGCCCAGTTCAGGAGAGTTTCTTGTTATAGGAGAACATGCTTCATTTTATCGCTTACTATAGCATCTCTGCTCTTCTGAACAGCAGTAGATTTACGTGCCTGATGTAGTCTCCTGAATGAGAAGTTCTAATGCCAATGAAGTTCAATCCATTGGGTCTAAGGCTACTTACCTGAAACAAGATACCAATACATTTGCATACAATAAATACAGCTTGAGCATCTGCAGAGTAAAATGCTGGCCTGCTGATAGGACACAATTAAGACAAGAAGAACTTGGAGATACTTTTTCCTTCAGCAGACCATGCAAAAACTAAACAGGAAATGGGCTCACATTTCCACCAGAAAGCTGAGTACAGCACCAGCTAACATACTATTAGTATTCACAGGGTTTTAGCAAGTTTAGAGCTCTCTGTAAGAGGTGGTGGGCAGCCATGGGTAAAAGAGGTAGTGTCCTCCTATGGAGGACTGAAGAGTTGCTCATAGGAGCCACCATTCCCTTTGTGAACCGGAATAACTCACCCAAATGGGTCACACAGGACAACAACAAAACTGTGGACAAAAGAATGTGCAAACAAATGGAAAATTAAAACACTCTACACAATGTACCATTGTAGAGTTCCATTGTAGAGTGTGTGTGTTTGTGAACATGTTGTGTGTGAAGTTCTGAGGATATAAAATTTGTTACACAAATAAAACCAGGATTTAATTAAAAGGACTTTGTACTATCAAAAATAGCATGTGCTGCAAAACTGCCTGGGAGTTCACTCTAGGTGTATTAAACTATTTTCAAACTGCCCAAAATGCCAGCTTTTGGGTTAATAACTTGGCACTGGCTTGTTTTACATACAGGATGTAATGGTTGGGTTGTTGTCCTAAGGAGCTGATACCAGGCAATACACTCTGAATTTCCATGTTCTTCATCAGGGCAAGATGTGAAAAACAAAGCACGTCCTAAGACTGACATCTCAGAGGGTTTCTGAAACATTTATGTTCAGACTATGTGATTTCCACCCCTGTATCAGAGGGAATGCCCAGGGTACACAGTTGACAAACACAACCATCTTGACAGCCCATAACATGTCACAAAACAGAGGATTTAAGATGAACACAAAACTGTCCAACTTCTACTTTTGTTTCTCATCTGGGTTTTTGCAAGAGCAAGAAAAACAAAAGATCAACAACTGACCACACGCAACGTCCATGTATCGCTACTAAGGGAGCAGCACAGCTTCAGGGACAGGCCATTTCACCCATCGAGCCATCAGACTTGAAATCTCAACCTTATTAATAGTGATTTGTGAAACACTTCTTGTCCCTTGTCTGCTTAAGTAAGAAGACATTAACATAACAAAACCTCAAACTGCTCATTTTTTTTGGTGAACAGCATGAACAAAAGTAACCCAGGTGATGCACTTGAAAAAATCAACTAATGACTTAAGTCAGTGACTTCACTTCCTTTCAGGGACTTCTTCCAGGGGAAGCAACAGTTGCTTGAGATACTTTGCTATATGAATGTATCTCACTCTTGCTAGGACCACTTTCTACCAAAAACACAAACACACCATGCTCTGCTTTTTTTTTTTACAGTTCTCTGGTAGTGAGACCAGGATGGCTTTCCACCATAACTCTTTAGCTGGTAAACATTTTGGTGCTGGGATTTTGCAGCAGACTTTCTGTGAGCAGAAGCCAGCATCAGGCAGGTATGTGTGAATCTGTGGCTCAGATTTTCAAATTCTTTGACATTAGCATCCACAGGGCTGTTGATTTGTGTCCCTCCAGTTATGACACTAAGGTTGCCAACACGGTCATTCCTGTAGAACTCATATCCGATTAGCTGAAAGAACAGATGTGCTGCTTCTAAAATTTGCATTACCCATTTCCACCTGTGAGAATAATACCGTCAGCTCTCCAATTACTCATGGAGATTTGAGTTTGAACTCCAGACCCAAATCTTTTTACAAGCGGTACATTTAACGAATCAGTAGTGTACTCTGCAAAAATGCAACTAAACTGGAGTTGGAGAAAACATCTGTTTCTGATGTGCACTATTGTGATGCTTTATGTCAGTTTGCATCAGTCAAGCTTGCAGTTTAACTCCGTTTCAGGGGGTTTTTTACATGCATCAAAAGGTTTGTCATTTTTCTGTGATTTAGGTAAAGGTATGTTAGGTAATAAAATTCTGGGGGCTGGCAAGCACTGAAGCAAACCTCAGCTTTTAGCTTTATGTTCCTAGATGCCTACATTTCCAGTGGGTAGTGTGTCCTACATCTAAAGAAAATGACTGCTAATGAAATAGAAAGTGGTGAAAAGCTACTATAACAGTAGAAAGTTCCTCGGCTAATAGATAGAACAGGTTCTAATAGGCAATTGATAGAACTTTCCCAGAGCTCTAAAAAATCATTATTTAAATATTTATATGAGCAGAGAGTGAAGAACTGGGGGTATAAATGGGGGATCCATTTGGAAGTCTGCTGTATAAGGGTTCTTCTGGAGGCTCCCTAATGCATGCTCTCACTGCCTTATGGGTTCCAGAAGAAAATTCTTCCTCTCTTCCCTAGCTCAGAAACCAGCCTGCTGCTGAGACACACTTCTGTATTACGTTAGGGACAGAGCAATGGATTTTGAACTATGTCTCTTCACTGGAAATCCTTCTTTCTCCCCAGCTGGAAGGCAAAAGTATTATGTCTGCTTCAGCCCAGAACTGTCATCACATAGGAACTGACCCCAGAATTCTCAGAAAATTCATAGATTACATCAGCTTTTTTATTAAAATGTCACATTCTTCCACTCAACATTTCACTAAATGCAGGAGCCACAGGGGGCAAAATGTTGGCCTCGGCAAAGCCAAGACAGGATGAAAACCCTAGAGCTTGTTCAGATCAACAGAACTGTTTCCATTTCACCAAGGGGATGGCAATGGGGAGAGGAAATCGCCGATATTTTGCTGATGCTTTTCCTAAGGATTTTTTTTAATTGAAAATTTGAAAATCTGACTCATTTTCATAACTGACATACACACGAGCATATGGTTAAGAGAGAGTCAACTTTCCAATCAACCTTCTAGGTCTCCAGAGGCCTGCCACCTTCAGCCAGTAGTTTTTGGAGGATGATGTTTCATTAGTGGATCAAATCCAGACTTGAACTTGAATCCAGCTGGCACACATGAGGCCCTCAAGCTGACAAGCTGTTCCTTGGAGCGTTAGCAATTCTTTCCACTCCTGCCCTAGCTTTAAAAGCCAAACATTGGCAGTATGATGGACTATTTCATCATGGTATTTCACAACGATGTTATAACACCCGCATTTTCTGAACAGGAGCACATGGAGCTTCAGGAAATTCTGCATCAAAGCTCAGCCTGAGCAGTTATTGATAAGCATCTTCCCAAATGAGTCAGGCCCTCCTGTCCTCTGAGAGCAGGGAGCTCAGGTAAACTGTCCTATCTGCCCCTGTCTTGCCATGGGGTCTGGCACAGCCCCCCTCCCTTCCTCTGCAAACACCGGCTCAGACTCTCTTCTCGGCTCCTTGCTCAGTTTCATTCTGAAGAGCCACTGTGATCTGGTGCCAAAATTCACATGCAGATACTGCCCCAGGCTGTTAATAGCTGTAAAGTTCCTCTCTTCTCACACCTTTCCCAAGCCCTCATTTATGACTAAGCAAGTCTTATGTGCAGGAGAGAGGTATGTGTTACTTCATTGCTTGTGTGAGGAATACAAGAGACTAAGATAATAATTTTTTAAAAATCTATTTTTTTTTCCACACATTTGGTTTACAAAGGACAAAAATCCTTGCTTTTAAGTATGTGTTGTATAAAGAAGCAGGCAGTGATGGCCTGTTCTCAAGCTGCAGTACTCTCTACGCATCAATTACAAAGAAGGGCTTATTCTAAAAGAGTGACCCCTTGAATGCTTGTGTCTTTTTTTGCCTTAAAATGGTGGCATGGCATTACCTGCACACTGATAACTAAAAGGATGGACTAGAGCTGAGGTCCAGTTTCTGGTGATAATTGTCTAGTGCCAACTGCCTTCTAGGTCAGCATCTGCCTTCACACTCAAAAACCAATTCACACCAATCCTGTATTGCTCACTGGTAGTGAAGAAGCATTTAATGAACTTTGAAAGTAAAGACAGAGCTTCAGGGTTTCAGTCGAGGTCCAAAATTTATGATGTCTTTTGTGCATCACAGTGCAAGGGTGTGTAAGCCAGTCTTAATGGAAAAGCTTTGGTGGCATTCTAGTTAGCTTTGATTTAAAGCTTAATTTAGGTCCTGAAAAGGGTTAGTGCATCTTTACAGCCATCTTGTAATTCTCCAAGAGTCCTGCCATGAAGTTAGCCAAGTCCACATTTCAACACGGCAGGGTCACTTTCAGATCAAAGAGGTACTCAGACAACTACCAAAATCCACTGAGAAAAGGCTCACACCTTGTCCAGAAATATACCAAAATGGAGGCAGGCAATTCACATCACTATTCAAGTGCATTCAAAGGAGATGTAATGACAATAACGTGTGTTGTACAGACATACATACATATAGTCACTCATGGTGTTAAATGAAAACTGAAATTCTGGGTTGAAAGTGGTTCTAACTAAATATTTAAAACTGAATATTAGGGCTGAGAGAATAATTGGCAGCAAATAATTCACCCCATGAACTTAGCTTCTTTTTCAGTTTGTGGAGTGTCTGCATACAGACTGTAATTTCCTCAGATTTGATCATTACTTTAAATGAGTCTCAATTTTTATAATGTGATTCTTTCCCTGTACAGGTTGATGGTGAAGAGTCTCCAGTGCTTTCCTGACAGTTCGTAGCTGAAGTTTGATCTGCGAACATTAGCTGTCAGCAGCTGCACTCATAACACGGTATTGCTCTGACCCACTTTGATGGCCATGTCCTGTTGGAGAATGTGAGCAAGCCAGCTCAGCACTTAGTTTTTACAAGCACTTGTGTGGGTGAAAGCTGACCGCTAAAGTATCAGGAAAAAGCAAAAAATAAGCAGAAAGTATTGCAGAAAGATGCTCACTTTTAAATACTAGCAAATCCTCAACAATAACACAAAGGGCTGAAGAAGGCTTTTCACCTCTCCTTAGTATAAGCACCTCCAACAATAGCTCTTATTTAGTTCAAAGTAGAGGATATGGCATTACCGGAACCAATACCAAAACCCCAAGTATTTCTGCAGCTGGGATGGAGTAAAGCCCACATACCAGTACAGGCTGGAGGCCAACAGGACAGAAAACAGCTTTGCAGAAAGAGCGGCTGAGGACCTGGTGGACAACACGCTGAGCAGGAGCGAGCAGTGTCCCCTGCAGCCAGGACAGCCAGCTGCACGCTGGGCTGCATTTGCAGGGGCACAGCCATAGGACAAGGCAGGTGATGACCCCCACCCCATTCAGCACTAAGACTGTATCTGGAGTGTGGTGCCCAGTTATGGATTCCCCTGCAGAGAAAATAAAGACACTGACATACCAGAGCAAGTAAAGCAGAGGCCATCAGTGTGACCAGAGAGATGGAAAAATGCAACCTGAGGAGCAGCTGAAGCAACTGGGTTTCTTCAGTTCAAAGAAGAGAAAGTGAAAGATGCTACTGCTGTCTACTGCAGCCTAAGAAGAAGGTACAAAGAAATGGAGTCAGACTCTTCTTGGAGGTGCACCATGTTGAGACAAGAGGCCATGGACACAAGTTACAACTTGGGAAAGTCTAATTGGGTCTTGGGAAAAGCTTGTTCATTCTAAGGGTGAAAAACACAGGAGCAGGTTGCGCAGAGAGGCTGTGGAGCGTTCATCCTTGGAGACAGTGAAAACCCAACTGGGCACACCCCTGAGCAACTTGCTGTCACCAGACATGCCCAGAGAAGGAGGCGGGACTGTATGACCTTTGGAGATCTCTTCCAACCTACTCACGTCTGTGATTCCCTGATTACTTTAATAAATATTTTTCCAGTGCTTGGAGCAAGTCCAAACTATTTTTACATCCCCAATCTGTATTTCTGTAAGAATTTAAAGATTTTTATAGTAATTTCTGCCTATGGAGAGATTCTGAATGTTAAAATCCACCCTACCAGAGCTAGATTAGTGTCAAAATGAAGGCAACAAAACCAAAGGTGCAAAATTCCTTAGGGGTCAGGTTCCCTGTGAGCATATCTCAGCTCAGCACAACCATCTTACGGTCACTCTGATTTACACTAACAGACAGTTCTGCATTGAATCTCAAGACTGCATAAATGAATGTGTTTCACAGTTAACAACCTCATACAGCTATTTTTAAGACATCCAAAAAGTACCGTCTTTCTCAGTGTTGTACCATAGTAGGAACCCATGTGCACCTCCTGTGATCTCTGGCTTGCAATATTATTGTGTCTGATGCAGAATTATTAGGTACTGAAATAAACTTCAGCTTTTAATGACTAAATGTCATGCAAGAGGATGCTGGACTTGAAAGCCAGCAGAAGAGCCCTAGGCTGTTTCAGAATTCAGATTCAAATTATTCAGTTATCTGTACTCCTCTTAGATATCTATAAATATCTACACTCCACAGGGTGCTCATGCAATTTCTGATGGTTTACCAGACTGAAGCCACCTCCTCAACTGTAGGTTAGAGTTGTAACTCCTTGATATCGATGAAAAGGCAAGGGACTTAGTTATGAAGGTCATTTTTCAACTGAACAGTTAACTGGAGGGCAACACAGAATGAGTTTAGCTCTCTTTTGTCTCACAAATTTTGCAATCAAAGAATATAAACATGAACAAAGCCATTAGGGAGACCTCTTCTTGCCGAATGCTCTGGAAAAAAAATTTAAATAATAAGGTAAAAAATGAGAACATTTTCATTAACACAAAATGTTCTTTTTAATTAGGATTTTGCAAGTTAAGTCTCCTTAATGAATGAAGGAATGGAACTTCAAAATTATTTGAATTGCTTATTTTTTTTTTTCCTCTTGCTGAGAAGAACAAATGTAACTTTTTGCAAAATAAAATCAGTTGGTAATTGGAGACTTTCTAATTAACTATTTCATGGATTGAGTTTTCATAAGCCTATAAAAATGAACTGCTATGAGACGGCTGGGCTCCTAACTAATCCTCACGAGCTCCAAGAACGCAGCCAGTGCAAACCATGCCGAGACCCACGCGGTGGGCAGAGGCATAGGCAATGTACTCCTGCACAAAGTGAGTGCAAAACAAGTCAAGGGGATAATTCTCCCCTTTTTAAGGAAGCAGTTACACGGCACAGATTCTAATGATTATAGGGACACACGTATTAAAGGGGCCAATGTCACCATAGCCCTCTGCCAGCACCACCTACGTGTGCTGTAGCAGGAGGTACCTGATGTGGCTCTGGCATGGCTGCTTTGCCAGCATCAGTTCTGGGCCCACGCTGTATGAGGTGCTGAGGAGAGGAAAGCCAGCTTTTATAGGGATGGTCCTGTGTGAGGGAAGGCTCCTGCGTGACAAGCTCTAGCAGCCAGAGCCACACGATAAAGCCCTGCCTGATATCACACAACCAGTACTAGCATGCCAGACCATCAGTAAATGTGAAAATGAACCCAGCTAAACACTTCACATCTGGACACTGGTGGTAGGATCTGGACACAACGAGGGAAATGTGGAGGGTGTCACCAGAGTTGATGCCCACATCTCCACACACACAGCAACCACAAAAATCTGTGCTGGAGCCAAGCTGAACGGATCAGTCCCACACGTGTTGCACAGCTCTGCATGAGCCCGCTCTGCAGACACCACAGACACGTTCAGTGCCACCAACTACCAACGATGAGCTCAGGTGAGTGCAACACCTTCCCCAGTACTTCCAGCCCTAATGGTCACTAGCAGGTCTCTCTGTCCATGACATGCCCATACCCAGCAGACTGCCTCCCAAGGAAAAGCACGAGGGAACAAACACTGCTAGATAACACCATCCTGAAATGCCACCTGTGCAACAGGTACCTACTTTTGACCTAAAGCTCTGGCTCCCTTGTTGCAGCAGAAACAGGTTCAGAAACCTTTTGTATGGGCACTACTACATGCTACATCAGAACAGGCTATAAAATCCATTGCCAGATGACACTACTAACTAGAGAAATGCACTTGACCCACAGAGACTGGAATCGAGCAGATGGGCTAAGGCAGACAGAACACTTTGTGATATACAAGACAAGTCAAAACAAAGTTGTGAGAATGGGCCTGGGTATTTGCAGAATTAGTAAAATCTGTTTTTCCTAAAAGAAAATATTAGCAAACAGTAAGAGAATGAGGCACAGCTAATTATAAATGCAACGCATGGGTAGGTGCTTGCTACTGCTCACTGCTCATTAACTTCAGCCCAACTCTGTGCTCTCAGGCTTCTAACTCTTACTGTGTTTTTCATATTCATTAAAATCTCGATGGTACTTCTCTAGCTCAAGCTATGGAGAAACCTGGACTTTGGGTTTGGAAGACCAGGGTAATATCTCGTCCATCGAAACAAAAATGAGGTCTGTTTAACCTTTTTGTTCTTCCATGAGAAATTACCAGGTCTGTTGCAGTAAGCGTGGAAGCACCCACACTCCCATGTTCGGCAGAGGGGTGGAAGCGATAAGAAGGCAGTGACCCTTCACTAAATGAGTCATCCAAGGCACAATATATGCGGGAGAGAAAAAAACCAAAAAGTATCCTCATAAATAGAATACTGGAAAGCAAAGGTATAGTGAAGGCAAAGGTTATGATAAAACAGAGATTTTGGTCAGATGTCTTAATCTATTTACACAGCAGGAGTTTTTCAACAAATTGCATTGCAATATTAGAAATGAATTAGCAAGCTCTGAAAACAGACATTGAAGTGTCCAGGAACACAGGTCGAACACACACATCATTTGTACCAAGTACTCAGCAAAACCCAAGTGTTATTTGATATCACGGTGGCCACACACTAATATAGGATAGTTCCAGTTGGAAGGGACCTACAGCGATCATCTAGTCTGACTGTCCCTCTACAACACAGGAAGACATGAAGCTGTGGAAGGCCCACATAGGATCTGTCTGAAACAGAAAATACATGTCTTAAAGCGGTGTAAAATTTATCAAATAAACAAAATGCAGTAGATACTCAAGAATTTCACAAGTTGTGAATTCACAGATTGGAATTATTTAAGGATATACCAGTATTCAGACAAAAAAATATATGCACATGCATAAGGTTTCATTAGACAATTAGAAAAGATGTTAAATCTGAACTTTCCTGGATGACAAAGTCAGATCATATTCAGTGTTTGCAGATATCATCTATTTAAGTTAAGAGTGCAATCACTTAAATCAGTGCTTGAAGTAGTACGAGATCCCAATCTGGAAGACAGTAATCCTGAGAGCAGTCCCAGAAAAACACTCTATTTTCCTGCAGACTAGAAGACTGGAGAGACTGCAATGCTAAACTTATGTTTAGAAAAAAATAACTGCAGGTATTTTTTTGAAACAGTTTTTTTTCCTGGACACCCACTGTTTTACACAGTCAGTTTCCAACTAGAAGCAAATGAGAGACTATTGCATATGGGGCACGGTGGATGTGATCATGTTACCCCAAATGGACCTTCTTTCTATTTGTCCCATGCCATTCTCATGCCAGGGAAGGATACCCAAGGCTGTGATGCAGCAGAGGTTGGCCTCATTCCTTTTTGCACCACAAAGATATGAGCAGCTAAAAATGGCTTCACTAAATCTTCACATTAGCTGAAAATCTGCTCCAGGTACTTGTCAGAGGAGGAGAATCTGCCCCAGGCGTGGAGGATTCACACAGCTCTGGGGTGCTGGAAAGCCAGCCACAGGGAACAGCGCCCTGGCCTTATGCTGTGGGTGCTCCTGGGTGCCAGGGGATACTTCTATTTGTTTTCTCTCATTCTGTCCTTTGTTTACTTTTGTGTGTAGGCTGATGGCTGGGTGCTTTTCAAAAACACAAACACCTCTCCCCAGACAGCACACATCCCATAGCACAGTATGGCACAGCACTGGCTGCAGAACCCTTTTTGTATTCCTTGTGCACTGGGCAGGGATTTTTTCATTTCATGCATCATCCATAACTTGCTGCAGCAATTCCAAAAATCTCTACCACGCTCACATGAATACGAATAATTTAAATTCACATTTTTGCTTTTGGAAATTTATCATCATAGAAGTGGGGCTCATAAAGCAACTGTATTTCTGAAATTTCTCACAGAATAATCAAGTGATGGCATTGCCCAACGAAACAGCCTAATCACATCGGTATCATACAGGCACTTTGAGCTATGACTCCATCTCCCAAGAACATCAGCTACAGATATAAATCGGTCATCAGTGTTACTGTCCACTCTACTGCTTTTTCTTTGATGCTTCTTTATATAGACTAATTTAATAAGCAATTAAAAAACAAGGGGACTGTTGCTCAGGGTATAGGTAGGTATCTTTTCTCTCAATTGCCAGTAGCAAATGTTTTGGAGGAACTTACATGAAATGTTGCCCTGGACAGTTACGAAGGATTGGCTCAGAGTGGACGTCACTCCTTAGTCCTCAATAGTCCACTGGGTTTTGGCCAAGGAACAAGATATTGCATTTCTTAAACATAATTGTGAATACAGATTTTTAATCCTCCCTGACCTCAGGGAAACTGTCAGAAAAGACAAAGCAAATTCTAACTTTGCCATAAGCAAGAGTTCCACAGTTTCTCAATTTTAAATGCACCAGCCTTTGAGAACCAGATGTCACTCGTCTCCTACCACAGGGCCAGGGCAGCTCACAGGATGCCCAGGTCACAAGCCACCTCTCACAGAAGACAGCAGGAAGCTGCTGGTTCACAAGCGGGTGCTTCCCCAGACCCTGTGTGCACACAGCACCTAGCAGCGTGTCCAAGTCAAGGCTCTGCGCCTGCCACTGCCTCTACAACTGCTCCACAGCACAGGGCTTGGGCAGGGAGAACGAGCTCTATGTTTTGCACTAGAAACCTTTTTTGTAACTGAGATTACTCACTTTCCCAGCGCATGCCTCTGTATTACAGTCAACTGACGGATACAACGCTGTGCTTCCACACCCAGCAACGCTTACAGGAAAAAAGTGGGAAGCTAGAAAAGAGCAGAAGGGGAGGAATGAATTGCAGTGGCTTTCCTGTTGTGCTCACACCTGGCACAGGGCCTGCCCAGGATTCCAGAAACTGGGCAAGCCAGCTCCCCAAAAGATGCTAAAGAAGTTTGCCCAAACATTGCCATTATAACCATATGCAGAGTGTTTAAGACAACCATCCTAAATTTGTCATTCAAGCAACAAAATCTCCATTGTGAAAAAAAAGGATATGTACTTAAAAGCTTTTAAGGAAGACCAGCAACATTATTTAGCCTCCAGCTGAAAACTTATATCAAGTTGAACCCTGTTATTTCTTTCTTCATGAGCGGAACAAAGAACCCTTACGTTTTTCCTGTTACCAACCTGCTGACGGGAGCGGTGGGGTATCCTCAGGTACCATTCCAGCTGCCCATGTGGGTTTGTCACAAAGCACACTAACTCCTGCCTGCTGCCTCAAGGAGTTCTATTTAAAAATAGAAGCTGCTTAAGAAAAACGACCACTTCTTTAGAAGAACAGTCAGTTTCTCTCTGAATCAATTTAAGGCTCAGCACATCAATGAGATAGAGCTTGACCTAAAGAGCTCCACAGAGATCAAGACCTAAGGTAAAGGTGTGCCCATAATATGGAAGAAGATAAGGAGACTATGGGCCTGATCCAAAGGCCATTAGGTCAGTGGCAAGCTTTAATATTGATGTAAATGGACTTTGGAACAGGCCATGCTAGAGAAAAGAGCACCCATTATAAAAACAAGCAGCTGTTAGACATGGACTAGGTAGTAAGGGAAATTTTTTGCAGGCAAAACTTCCAATTTTTTCCAGCATGTCAGCAAAGGACTGACTCATTCGGCTCCATAAATGAGCAGGCACCAGGCTGCCACCTCATCCCAAGGGAGTGCCCAAAGGTCAGAAGACTCCAGAACTAGCTGGAGTTCATAGCAGCACATGGGTGCAGTTCTCACAAGCTGCTTCCACAGCTAAAATGTGGTCAGACTCTCTGGTCCAACTGTGCTTGTTGCACCTTTAGGTGCTTCATTAGCACAGCTGGGCACCCCGTCAGCAACGCTGCCCACCTGCATTACTGCATACATCCATTCTGCATGAGCGACTGCAGGAATCCATTCTCAGCTCACCAGGGAGCAGTGATGGTTCAAATAATGAGAGGAGCTGGGTGGTGGTACTGAATGCTAAACCCTCACCTGCCCCACCTCGAGCTGCTGTTTGCCAGTGGGTGCAAAGGCATTTTTTGATGAAGGTGTAATAGTCACTGAGTTGGGGAGAGAATGCAAGTGTTTACTCCTTAGCAATGAGGGGAAAACAAAACAAAACAAAAAACCCCACCTCCAAAACCCCCATAATTCTCACCCTCTCTGGCCCATGCTGAATATTCCTCGCTGAAGCCATTAAACTGACAAGGTTGTTCCACTGACAACACTGAATACATCCAAAAGAGCAAATGTTCTGAAATTGAATACCATGTGTCTCACCACAAAGAAAAATAACATAATTCTCTCGGAGATAAAATAAAGGATAGCCTAAGAGAGTTTTGTTAAACTAGCTTACTGCGCTAAAAGAATGAGGAAAGAATATTCAAGTCATCCTGTTGGCTACAATATAATCGGCTTGTTAGGGAAACCTGCACACATGGACACGTGTGAAGGAAACAGGAGATCACAAACCACAGCGACCTGCAGCACAGCACAGACTTCAGGCACAGCTTACAGCCACTGCTGCCTAAATGCAGGAGCTGGTGATGGGACAGGAATTGTGTTTGCAAGCCTTGGTAACTGGTGCCCACAGCTGTATTCAACTGGCTCCGCAGTTTGCCATTCAGGTTCTCTTGTGCGTGGTG